>NC_057799.1:408370190-408488310 GCF_018294505.1 Triticum aestivum | reverse complement strand
AGCTAGGCGCTGCATATGTCTGTAACTAGCCAAACTTCTGTTGCTTTTCTGGATAGGTACAGACATATGCAGCGCCTAGCTTGGAGGCGCCGCACTTTACAGTGCAACGCCTAGCTCGCAGGCGCTGCACTATAGAGTGTGGCGCCTCCGGGCTAGGCGTTGCATATGTCTGTAACTAGCCAAACTTCTGTTGCTTCTCTGGATAGCTACAGACATGTGCAACGCCTAGCGCTCAGGCGCTGCACGATAGAGTGTGGCGCCTCCGTGCTAGGCGCTCCACATGTCTGTAGCTATCCAGAAAAGCAACAGAAGGTATGCCTCCAGTTTCAGGCAAAAATTTCGCTAAGTGTTTGTGCAGCGCCTAGCCCACAGGCGCTGCACTGTACAGTGTGGCGCCTCCTAGCTAGGCGCTGCACTGGTCTGTAGCTATGCAGCCAGAACATAAGGTACTTTACAGTTTGAGGCACTTGGACTTGGACTTAGTGAATTTTTTAGCTATCCAGAGAGCAACAGCAGCTAGGCGCCACATGGTAGATTGCAGCGTCCAAGTACTTCACGACACATAGTAGTTCATAACACATACTACTTCACGACACATGGTAGTTCGTACAACCAAATCAAGGAGGACACATAGTAGTTCACCGCACATAGTAGTTCTTACAACCAAATCAAGGAGGAGACATAGTAGTTCACGGCACATAGTAGTTCACAACCAAATCGAAGAGGAGACATAGTAGTTCACAAGCAAATCGAAGAGGAGACATAGCTCTATTGCGTAGAGGAAGGCCCCTTTCCCTTCTTCTTCTTCCTCTCTTCTTCCTCTTCCTCCTCCCTTTTTCTTATGAGGTGAGCCTCCTTAACCACCCTCTCCATGAATATCTGCTTGTCCCTCTTTTCTTTTTCAGCTGCAATTGCCCAAAGCTTCATGGTTCTTTCTTCAAAATCCTGTTGACGCTTCTTCTGTGCCTCCTCAACTTGCCTCATCAACGCTTGCTCCCTAGCGCGCATCGCATTTGCCGCACTCTGTTTTCGCTTCCTCTCCTTCTCAAGCTCCTCTTCCTTCTTCTTCTTTAGCTTGGCTGCATCCTCCTCTCTAAGCTTCTTCGCCGCCTTCTCCCACCATCCGGCCATCTCATCTTCGCCATCCTCCTTCATCGTTGGTTTGTTGGGTTGGGAAGCCGCCATAGCTACAATGAGTGGAACATAATGGTTAGTAAGGACAATAAGAACAAATGGAAGCAAATATGAAAAAGAAGAACATATGGAAAAACAAGAACATATGATACATTATAGTTAGTGAGGAACATACGAAAACGGTCCATCTAGGTATCCAAACATTCCTCTATAACGAACTTGCGCTTGTCCATCACCACGGCCAAGTCCACCACCAAGGCCAAGACCATCACCAAGGCCGAGACCATCACCACGGCCATTACCACCCCGTCGAGCTCTTCCACCACCACGGCCGAGACCACCACCACCACCTCTACCACCACCACGGCCTCTTGTAAGTCCAAGTTGCCGACCTCTTGGTTGGCTAGGCACTTGTTGGCTACCACTTGGTTGCCTTGGCACTTGTTGGCTACCACTAGGTTGGCTAGGCACTTGTTGGCTACCACTTGGTTGCCTTGGCACTTGTTGGCTACCACTAGGTTGGCTACCACTAGGTTGGCTACCACTTGGTTGGCTTCGCACTTGTTGGCTACCACTTGGTTGGCTACCACTAGGTTGGCGACCACTAGGTTGGCTACCACTTGGTTGGCTCCCTTGTGTAGCTCCATGTTGGCTTGTGCTTGCATCATTTTTCTTGGACCTTTTCCTTGGTTTCGTACATTTTCTTTTGTTGTGGCCATGAACTTTGCACTCCCCACAACGGGAGCTCTCACGAGGCTCTTGGAATTGGTCGTTGCCCGCTTCGCGGCGCCCACCATGGCCCCATCCGTCCATGTCGCCTCTAAGACGCTTTGTCTTACGTCTACCCCGTTTAACAACCTTCAACTCCGGATCCGGCCATAGTTGAACTCCATGATACTCCGGCCATTGTGATTGGTCAAAGTATGGGTGAAAGCGGGGAGCCCATGTTTTCTTGACCATCATGATTGAGAACTGGGAATCCCTCATGGTGCGTGGGTGATTGATGTCCACATTCCTAACGCGGCCGGCGGCATACAAATGTGAGCATGGGAGATGAAGCAACAATGGCCTCCCGCAAGTGCAATCACATTGTGTTAACGACACTTTGAAAGCCCAACCTCCATGTTGCCGGCCATCGTTTGTGGTTCCTCCTGGCTCTTTCACTTCGTACTTCCACTCCTCATTGTCATATAATATAGCTTCTTCTGAGTCCGCCTTCCGTGATTGAAATAGCAACCATTCATCAACTTTGGGTGGGAACTTGTACTTGTACTTCCGTGGGTTCTCACCCGCTATCTGTGCATCGGTTTCCATCGAGTACTTTACAAAGTACGCATTCATCTTGTCAAATGTGTATTGAACTATTGCCGTCACGGGTAATCCACGTGCACCTTTGAGCACCCTATTGAAGCATTCGGCCATATTGCTTGTCATTTGACCGTATCTCCGGCCATCTTCATCAAAAGCACGTGCCCACTTGTTCCGGTATTGAATGTGCCTATTGAGAAACTCTTGATCCCCGGGATCAAGTTTTTTGTGTGCGAGCAATTTGTTGTACAAAGTGGCGAAGCGCTTATCGGAGAAAGCGAGACAACAATCTTGAAGATCATCGGCCAACTCCTTAAGGCCACACGCCCTATAGAAGTTCGAACAAAAGTGCCTCATGCACCAGCGATGGTGCAATGGAGCATGCCCGGGAATGTCAATCTCCACGGCGTTAAGAATTCCTTGATTCCGATCCGATATGACACAAATTTTCCTTTGAGCGGGTAACACCTTCGTCCTCAAAAGATGCAGAAACCACTCCCAGTTGTCATTGTTTTCCACCTCAACCAAAGCAAATGCCAATGGCAACACCCGGTTATTGGCATCACTTGCTATCGCAACCAAAAAGGTGCCCTTGTATTGTCCGGTCAAGAACGTGCCATCAATTGCGATGACCGGCCTACAATGTTCGAAAGCCCTCACACATTGCTCGAACGCCCAAAAAGCACGGCCAAATACTCTGACTTTCCTTCCTTCATGAACCGTTGTTTGGTGCCCATGAGGCTCGACCACATGAACCATGCCCGGGTTTGTCGCGGCCATGGCTAACAACAACCTAGGGATTCGGTTGTATGCTTCCTCCCATGTACCATACAACATCTTAAATGCGGCTTGCTTCGCCTTCCATGCCTTGCCGTATTTCACCTTGTAATGAAAGATGGCTTTCACAAGGTCAATGACATGTTGGACGCTCATTGTTGGAAGTGTGGATATTGAGTTGGAGAGCCTGTAAGCGATGAACTCAGACGTGAGTTGTTTGTGGTCTTGGGACACAATCTTGCCATCCACCCTTTTGCCTTGGCACATGTGAGTTGGCACACAGCTCACTACATGCCAAGTAGGACCTCCTTTCCATGGTCTTGCACGCACAATCCACGGACAACCGCCACGGCGTCTTGCCACTCCTTGTTGGACCTCCTTTCCACGACCTCTACCACCACCACGGCCTCTTGTAAGTCCAAGTTGGACCTCCTTTTCATCTTCACATGCACATGCAACCGTGTAGCGCACATTGACGTCCGAGTGCACCACCTTGTGTGGACGATAATGCGTAACCGAGTAGTTGTCGAGCCACATCTTCAAATCCAACAAGCTGTCGAACTTAGAACCTTTAGCAATCCGGTTCTTGTCGTCTACCAAATCACGGTGAGAGCTTGGCCTAACCCCAAGAGCTACACATTGGCCACCATCTACCACGGCTTCATCCGCGAGACTAACATCCTTGAACAATGTAGTCCGATGATCCCGACCAAATACCTTCTCGAAAGCTTCGGCCTCCTTCACCGTGAACCCCTCCGCATCAACTTGTTCATCGGGACCATCGTCATCCGAGTCCGATGCATATGCACGGGAAAAAGGGATGGAATGGTCCATTGTCTCTTGCAAATGATATTTGTCGAGATCACCCACATTGTTGTCATGGAGATCAACTTCATTGTCATCGTCCGCATACTCATCGTTGTCCTCTTGCAAAGATTCATCTTGGTTGTTTCTACACGGGCTCAATGTTGGCCTCACTTCTTGGGTCAAAAGAGGTTCAACAATTTCATCTTGCTTCAAGGGTGGGGGGCTACTAGAAACCAAAGGGGAGGGGTTCCGGTTCAAGTCCAAATGCAAACTTGACTCAACCTTCTTCGTTGCAAATAACTCAAGAGCCTTGTCTAGTGATTCGGCCACCGTCTCCTTGTATGCAACCCAACGTTGCTCCGAGTTTACACGCATTGTCTTCCAACGGATGTGCATTCCAAAACCAACATTATGCCTTCCCTCCAACTCAATGATATCACTAGGGTCCATCCAATTCAAATCTTTCCTAACTTGTTGCAAGAGCTCCGCATAACTAGGACTACTATCAAACACAATGTCAAGCTCATCCGGGTCCGGTTCTTTATTGCCTTTCAAAAAGGCGTCTTTGTCCCCATGATGAACAAACACACATGTTCTTCCCATCCCTATAAGCAATGAACACAAGGTAACATTTCTTCCATGAGTACTAATCCATGGATTAACACCGAATACAAACCCTAATATATATATGAAACAACAACACTAACCCTAAACCTAACCCTAACCCTAACCATAACCCTAGCCCTAAACCTAACCCTAGCACCAACATAAGAACACCCATAAGAATAACCCTAGCATACTAACAAAGCCTAATCATAGAAATTGGCAAACAAACATCTCACATCTCCATGCAAATCTCTAGATCCAAACTAAACTAGGGTTTCCCCAAACTACCAACAAATGAGCAATGGGAGAACTTTACTTCGATCAAAACAAGGGGATCGGAGATTATTACCTTGAGGGAGGGTTTGACTTCGAAATCCACGGACAAATTCTTCAAATTTGCAAGATTTGGAAGAAGATTTGAGAGGGGGGAGAGTGGGAGAGGGGGCAAAGCTCGGGGAGAGAGTGAGAGAGTGTGTGGTGGGGGGGTGGGGGAGGGGGGCCCAGCCAAGTGGCTGGATAAGTCACAGTGCAGCGCCTAGCCGCTGCACATTACAGATGCAGCGCCTAGCTCGGAGGCGTTGCACTGCTGGGTGCGGGCCCGTGGGCTGCCATGGTGGACAGAGGTGCAACGCCGCGGAGCTAGGCGCTGCACCGTAGGGTGTGGCGCCGGCGTGGCGGGCACTACACAAAAGGGTTAGGGGTGTGAAATAGTTTCGCACCCAGTTCATTCTGTGAATTTATTTCGTTTCGAGGTCAAAATTGTCAAATTTGCCCGGGCTCGAGCCAAGTTTTTGTTTTAAGCTTGGGTCGTTCGACATATGCAGATCACGCGCTTATAGGGCGTAGGGTAACAAAATAATATTCTGTTACCAGTAACAAGTAACAGAATAGCTCAGTCCCATATATATATATATATATATATATATATATATATATATATATATATATATATTCAAATGAGCTATTCTGTTTCGCATACTATTCTCGAACTGACGACATAGAGCGATTGAACTGATCGAATTCTTAGTTCAGAAAAAATTGAGAATCTTTTTGTCGGAATAGGGCATGTAATATATCGTTGGAAAGCTCTTGACAGCTAGATTAAAAGTCATATATGACTTTTTTGTGAAATCCTCACGGTTTTAGAGCAGTTTTGAAAAAAAATCATTTTTTCAAATTCAAAACACGAACCATATTTTGGACCTTATTTTCAAACGGTTTGTCGGAATTGAGCAAATGATATGCCCGTGGAAAGATGGCGGAAATCCGCTTGTTACATATATAGATTGTTTTTCCAAATTCTATATGATTTAGAAGTAATTTGAGAAACGGTGAAATTCTTCGTGAAATATATTTTCTTCATTTCTCGCAAACGGTTTGTCGGATTGACACAAATGATACGGCGGTGGAAAGCTATGGGAAATGCACAAATTTTGCATATAGAAGTTTTTCTTAATTCCTTACGGTTTAAATTCAAATTCCAATATGGTCAAAGTTGATTTCGAATGCGGTTTTTTTAAGTTTGACAAAATTGGGCAAATAATATATCGTTGGATATCAAAAAATGCAAAACTTGTCATGTTGAACATTTTCTCAAATTCTCAAATGTTGAAGAGTAATTTGGTATACAGTGGTACCAATCATGTTGTTTCCCGTAAAAAAAAAATAGAGTACTCGAACTGATCTATGTGTGTGTTCATACTAAGGTATTTTTAATTGAGTAATTTTGAATGGTTCCAAAAACAGGGCATTTGAATTGATGTCCGCATGGGTTTGTACTGAGCGTGTTTTCACATACTAGACTTTACTCTGTTTTTTCGTATGGTTTTCCTCATAACTTTTCAATGGTTTACGGTATCATCGTCTCCGAACCTGCATGGTTTATATCGTTCAACTGAATGATATTTTTTCAAAAATAAAATGTTTTGTGTGTTTCTTTTTTTCAACGCAATTTTTTTTTTGCAATGATGTTTTGGACTTCTCTCATTTTGCGACTTGCACTTTTACCATTTGAATCTCCGTGGTTTTTTTTTGTTTGAGCTTTTTTTTCCCAAACTTATCTCGAACACCATGTTTGAACTTACAACTTAGTTTTGAACTTGTCGTCTTTTTCATTTATTAAGTTGTTTTTTTCCTCTGAATTTTGCTGCTAGCAAATTTGTTTGCAAATTTACTGCCCCTAGAATCAAAACTAATGCAATTTTTGTGTCGAACTACTACTAAATTACCGACCATCGAGCCTGGGCCACGACGGCGCTCGACGCGGGTGGCACTACCCCAAGTGCCTAGATTGAACTGACCTGGAGCCGGCCGCCGGCGGGATGCAGGGCTAGTGCGGTGGCAGGATGCCGCTGCAGCGCGCGAGGACGGGAAGCTGTGGTGGCACAGGGCAGCGGGATGTGGGGGCTGCGCATGGCGGCGCCGGGATGCGGGGGGAGGCACGCGGTTCTGGAGTAGCATGATCTCATGGTCTAAGGAACAGATACTTGACATGAAGAAATATATAGCAAATCAATGAAGTGATATGATCTGATGCAAAGCTTAAGGTTGGGTCTGTCAATCACATCATTCTTCTAATGATGTCATCCCGTTATCAAATGAAAACCCATGTCTATGGTTAGGAAACCTTAACCATCTTTGATCAACGAGCTAGTCTAGTAGAGACTCACTAGGGACACGAAGTTGTTTATGTATCCAGACATGTATTTAAGTTTCCAATCAAAGCAATTCTAGCATGGATAATAAACATTTATCATGAACAGGAAATATGGTAATAACATCCTTATTATTGCCTTTAGGGCATATTTCCAACAGTTAAATAATAGCCCTATCAATATATATATATGATAAAAATGTTTCCTACCACCTAGTGGTAGTTACCATCACTTATGTTTTGTATGATGTATGTAGTACTATCAAATCGAAGAGCATGTACGTGTAGTACGTAGTATATAAAAATGTTTAGGTAGTATGTATACTACTTTTTGGGTAGTATATATATATATACCTCCAACAGAAGTCAAGCAAATTACACTACAAGCAAAAAAAACTCCACGTGTGTTTTTTGCTACTGTTTTTATCTAATTTTGTATCTATTTGTTGGAACAATGCGTGTGACATACCTTTGGAAAGTTTTGATTAGGCAAAACTTTTTCATGTTTGAACACTTTTCGAGATTCCTTATGGTCTAATAGTAGTTTTGAAACTGCAACACTCGACGAGCGTATTTTCGGGAAAATTTTCAAACAGCTCATTAGAATGTTGCAAATGATACGCTGCGGGAAGATATCAATGAGGCCCAACTTTTTCAAGTAGAATAGTCTCTTTAATTCCTTACGGTTTAAGAGCAAATTTGAATTTACCAAAACATGAAAACTTTGTTTTTCACGGACCCCAAAATCGACGAAGTGAATTGCATCAGACAGAAAATCGCACTACAATGACGACTGAGAGAACTGCATGTGGTTTTTTTGATATTGTGTTTTGTTATAATTTTTGATCATTTGTCGAAATGAGGCGTGTGATACACCGCGAGAAAGTTATGCAATAGGCGGAATTTTTTCCATGCAGAACACTTTTTGAGATTCCTTACCGTTTTACATGAATTTCAGAAATGGTGTGGTGCGCGTCAAGTAGCAGCGGCGTATTTTCGTGGAATTTTTCAAAACGCTTGTCGGAATGATGCAAATGATACGACATTGCAAAGTTAACAACGTGAGATAACTTTTTCATCTAGAACACCCTCTCAATCCTTACGATTTAAGAGCAATTTTGAAATTACAAAAAAGCAGACATGGTTTTCCTGTGCGGAACCAGAATCAACTACTGAACTGCATCAGATAGAACCAGTTGAATGGAGTTCAGTAAACTAAAAAGGAACTTTCCAAACATGAACAAGTGTACCGCATGTAAATTTTCCCACACGAGGAAGTGGACTGCGCTTCACATTAGGGTAAGTGAACCGCAACAACTGTCAAAAAGTGAACCACATTATTATTTTGTCGTTTCCCTAACATTTTTGCACTTCACATTGGATGTAAGTGAACCAGAACACTGTCAAAAGTGAACCGCATTAACTTTTTGTTTTCCTAATATTTTTGCACTCCCCATTGGGTGAAAGTGAGCTGCAGCGTTCTTGAAAGTGAACTACATTTTTTTATCATTGCACTAACATGGTTAGGGGGACAGTGGTATTCTAGTCCATCAGGGTTCAAGTCCTGGTGCTCGTATTTATCCTGTATTTATTTTAGGGTTTTATCATTTATGCCACCAGTTGTGTCCCACAACTTAGTTTTGCCATTAGGATTTTCAATTGTTCAAAAATGCCATCGATCTGTGAGATGCTTGCTCAAAATGTCATTGTTTCGTTAGATGTTTGCTCAAAATGTCATTAGACATTGTTATTTTCATGTCAAACCCGTTTACCATATTATATGATAAAAATAAGCCTAGACCCACATATCAGTTCTCTCTATCTCACAATGATAAGTGTGGCCCCACTTGTCAGGAGTAAGCAAGCAAATAATTTTACAGGAAAATAAGAACGCTGTTGGGATCAAGTGGGCCCCACACTTGATTGTAGTGAGATAGAGGGAAAGCCGGCATGTTGATCCATAGGTATTTACGTCATTATAACATGGCAAAAGAGATTTGAGATCACAGTAATGGTGTCCAGTGGCATTTTTGAGTATGTGTCTAACGAAGCGATGGCACTTTTGAGCAGTTGAAAATCCTAGTGACAAAACTGAGTAGTGGGACACAACTGGTGGCATAAATGATAAAAACCATATTTTAAGATTTCCGGCGATAAAAACCATATTTTAAGATTTCCGGCGATACGCTTTCAGTAGGAGGGGACGTTCCCGTCGACTACAAGACGCCTAAAAAATACTTCACCTACCAAAAATGACGCGGCAAGGCAGATCCACGTCCTGTGTCAACGAACAAGGATTCCTTGCCGTGGCCTAGCCTACCTTTGAGTCACTGACACATGAGTCCCACGGAGCATGGGGCCCACCCGTCAGTGACTCAAAAGTAGGGTAATTGCAAAGTCAGAGGATTCACGTCCCAGTCCGCTAGTACAATACAATGGATAAGCGACGAATGCACTTGGCGATGCGTAGGGTGGCCGAGCTCCGTCCGGACGCAAGGGTCTCGATCTCATCCGTTGCGCGCGTCCTTCTCAGGAGGATCCGCACGGCACCATTCCAGCGCACGAGCTGGTTAGGTGACGAGCATTATTTGCTTTCAGGAAATGGAGCAATCAGGAATAGAACTTCGTCACCGGCATCAATCTAGACGACAAAGATGTCCATGTATCAAATCAGAAAGTACAGCGAACCGCATGCGCTGCATGCAGTTGAACTTGAACGTATAGTATGAGAGAGCACTTGCAAATTTAGATCTTGTCTCAGTAACCAATTTGAAATACGATGCGTAGTAGCAAGTGGTAATCTAATCACTCGGTTTGCCGCCCGAGAGGAGGGAGTCGGCGACCAGCTTCTCGAGATTGGCGCGCGAGCGCCCTCCGGGCCGCGTGGCGCGGACGCCGGCCTCCCTCCACTCCTCGGCCCGGCGGCGCATCTCCTTCCCCTTCTCGCCGGACATCGCCTCACGTATCTTGGCCTCCACTGCCTCCCGCCGCACGTCGTGGCCGATCTCCATGGCCACGCCCCACTCCACGCAGCTGTACCGGCTGTTGGTCTGCTGCTCCGCGAAGAAGGGCCAGCACAGCGTCGGCACCCCGCCGCACAGGCTCTCCACCGTCGAGTTCCACCCGGAGTGCGTCAGGAACACGCCCACCGCCTCGTGCCGCAGCACCGCCTCCTGCGGGCACCAGCTAGCCAGCACGCCGCGCCCCTCGATGGACTCCAGGAACTCCGGCGGCAGCACGGCGGCGTCGCCCTTGACGAGGTCCGGCCTGATGATCCACAGGAAGGGCTGGCCGCTGTTGGCTAGCCCCCATGCGAACTCGAGGAGCTCCTCGTTGCTCATCACCGTGATGCTGCCGTAGTTCACGTACACGACCGACCGGGGCTCCTTGCCGTCCAGAAAGTCGAAGCAGGAGACGTCCTCCTTCCACAGGTTTGACCCCAGCGCGTCCAACGTGCCGCCCTGTGGCACGATCTCCTCGGCGAGTAAGGGGAGATGGCCGATGGTGTAGACGGGCACGGTGGGCGGGAGCATGGCGCGCACCGCGTCCAGCGCCGCCGGCTCGAGCCCTTCCAAGGTGTTGAAGATGGCGGCGTCCGCCTCCGCCAGCCTCTCCGTCACGTGGAGGGCGAAGTGGGCCATGTACTCGTCGGGGTCCGTCGACCAGATGAAGTTCGGGAAGTCTTTGAGCCGCATGTGCTTGCTCATCCCCGCCGTCCAGTCCACCGGCGTGTCCAGATACCCATTGGTCAGTTGCTCCGCGTCTGCATGCTCACAGGATGTGCACGATTAATTTATCCGCAAAAATTCCTCTCGTGTCACTGAGGCACGCAGTGTTGTTGAAAACCTGTAGGATTGATCTGTCGTCGAAGTAATTACCTTTGAGTGGGAAGATGCCCTTGTCGTACAAGGTGCGGTAATGGCGGTAGCCCAAGTAGCCGCAGACGCTGGCAGTCCAGAACAGCGCACACGGCACGCCAATGTCCCGTGCGGCGTCGACGGTGAAGCTCATGACGTTGTCGCCGACGATGCACGTGACCGGCGGCGACTCGGTGGAGGCGTTGAGCTCGGCAAGGAGGCTCTTGAAGTGCGGGAGGCAGGTCTCCTTGGTGGAGCGGCAGAGGGACGGCACGTCCTGCGTGGCATCGGCGTCGGACGGCGGGAGGCCGTCCGGTATGGTGGCGAAGCGAAACCCCTTGATTCCGTCGAGTGCGCCAGCGCCGCGGGAGCGGAGGAGCCGCCGGTGGTTGAACTCGGAGTTGACGAAGGTGACATGGAACCCCCTGCAGTGGAGGATCTTGGCCAGCTTCAGCATCGGCGTGACGTGCCCCTGCGCCGGCAGCGGCACGCACACGGCGTGCGGCTTGACGTCCGCATCGACCTGCGCGGAACCCATGCCGTTACGTGGGTGGCTGGACAAAGTCACAAAACTATACTTGAAGTCCAAGTTGCGATGGCTGTGTTGAGCTGACCTCTGAGGAACAGAACCCGGTATTTATAGGGGACTGGCCACCACGAGTAATGCTAGACCCAGGTAGAGGTGTCAGTCTACTGGAAAACAAATTTGGTTAGTACATCTGTTCTGAACCGTCTGATGCAAAATGAATGGCTAGATCGCCTTCTTCAACTTTCTGCCGTCCTGTTCATCTTCTAACTCAAACTGCCACATGTGCCACCAGCCCGATCGCCTGTTCTCATCGCCCGCGCTAGCCTTGCCGCACCGCCCTCCCACCGCCGCCGCCCACCGTTGTGCTGGCGCCGCCCCCGACCATCCCTCTAAACCGGCGACCAATAGATTTTTTTTCCCCGGCGAGCCTGCACCGCACCCATCAACCTTTGCACTCGCCTATACCAGCTCGCTGCCGGCTATAGCTCCTTCCTGTCCAAGGCCTTGCCGGCATCCCCGGGCCTTGCTTCGCTTGCCTCGCCGCCGCCGTCTGTGGCCTCGGTGCTCCGCGCGGCTGCTGCTTCCTTCCCAAAAAATCGACTAACCCAAATTTGAGATTCAACCGACTCGCGTGAAGCTAAACTGTATTTATAGAGCTAGTGTATGAAGAGCGACTCTAACCAATCTGCAAAAAAAGTTATCAACAAATATTCATTTTATTTTTCAAAAATGACACTTTCAAGAATTACTAGAAGTTGTAGCCCTTTTTCTGGTGATGTCTATTTTTACAGGTGTTGGCGCACGGAAGAGAGAAAAGGTCGGCCGTGCAACGGACCCATCACTTGGTAGCCCTCCCTCAAACTCACTGCCACAAAAATTGACAAAGACGGGGTCATTCTCTTTCACACATGTGTCGATCACATAGGTAACTAACCACACCTCAACAATGCAAGTCGTGCCAGCAGCGACACGTGAGAACAAAGAGTCGCACGTACAGCACGTACCTATAACGGGGTGGGGGCAACAACCTTACATAATGGACCACCCACTTACCCGGAAACTCTAAGGTCTTACGGATATATATTATTTTTTTGAGACAAGGTCTTACGGATATATACAACCCTTTGTGTACAGGGCAGCCACAAGCCCACAAAGCTGTATTGATGTGTGCCGGCCGACCCGCCGCCTTGGCGCTCGTTATTTTCAACACTTACCGACCGACCGGCCAATGCAAAGATCATGTCACTACTCACTAGGCAGTGGGTTACTTCGGATATATCACCTCAGTCCCAAATTAGGTTGTTTTAGATTTATATAGATACGGATGTATCGAACGTCGCCATCCTGAACAAGGCAAGTCATAATATCATTCCACTATAGTATTACTAAGTATAGTAGTTAACCTCAATGCATGACTCGCGTTGCACTTATTCAAATACATAGCTGATTGGCGCAAGTACACAGATGATCTGGCTAGATGCATGAACGTATTATATCCTGGATCTGCACAACTGTTAATCAATCAACAAGCGATCACATTTTGGTCCACTCGTCCCATGTGAGCTGCCTGCACGGAGAGCATTGAAGAACCAGCGATGTCCACCGAGACCACGCAGGTCACGCGGATCTGAAATTTAAGCTGCGAGACCACGATTGGGAGGTCCCATAATGCACGGGAGATGCCATCTGCACCAATCTGGATGGAGAGGAGTTCAGTCAAGCCAGTCCAAGCAATATGTAGGGCCCGCTTAATTGGCTTTGGGCCTGCGATTTTTGGAACGAAGGCAAATAATTTTGCGACAGGGAACCTTGAAATCCAGAACAGAAAGGACCAGAGTGTTTGTAGTATATATAGGAGTATATGTTATCACTTGGGATCTCAGAGCCAAGAATTGTATCCCGTGATCGTGACTGCTACGCAAACTCGAGGCTGGGCTTCCTTTACGATCTCCAGCCACCAATCATCCAAGTCGACGATAATGTACAAGATACAAGCTACAGGCTGCCGGGAAATCTCATGACGGGCCTACCAAAATGTTTTACTAGACCATTAAGGCGCGGCCATTTTAAAAATAATATTAGAAATATCTGAATGATATATGAGAATTTAAAATGAATTGTATATTTTGAATGGTTCGAGATACATTGCTTCAAGTCCACAGCCATAGAGAAAGAATGTTTGATATTTTGACAGAAGAAAGATTGCTTAATTAAGCAAGAACTCTGCTTGAATACGTAACTTCAAGTTCAGTCCTAACACTCTGAAGCAGTAAAACACCAATGATTTTGTCTCTACTTGCATTTGAACACCCAAGGGACGAATATATAGAAATGCGATCCTTCCTTCTGATAGAACATATTTGCAAATTCAAGGTCAGGTTAGATTGACCGATCCACTGAACTAACACTAACACTAACACTACATACCCATTTGCCAATAATTTTTACCATTAGCAGGTGCTTTACGGGTAACATTGTTTTGAATCATGGGTATATACTACTTCAGTTCTAATGAATGCTAGGATGTCTTTGAATATGACTCATTGCATCCAATCCAAATAGAATTGGAAATTCAGAATTAAGAAAAGCACATAATATGCTGACTGCTGAGGCCTGCCAGCAATAGACGGGCAGATAAGAATTGTGTGCCCGTAAGAATCAGTCAAGAAAATACATTCACCCAATCAGAGAGAAAACTCTAGTCTGTATCTCCTCATGGTGTAGTGACCACCTGAAAAACACTCGTCTGACTCAAGTTCAGAGGAAGTACAAGCAAAAAGGGATTTACAGTGCTCGTACCTCATGTGTTCGTCTCCTGGAGTGAGCACACTGGAGAAACTGGATGACGCTCAACGGAAATACATCGCCGTCGCCAGAGAGATCCCTTTGGAGTCGATTGCAAGAATTGGATCCGAGCCTCAGATGGAAGTGGTGGGATGGGCTAATAGCCAGAGGGTTCCAGCGGCGTCTGCACACCATCTATTCTTCATCGCTTCTTTTTCTTCCCCTGCAGCGAGCACCTTAGCATCAAAGGAAGCTACCGGAAAACCATGAGGCATCTTCTTCCTGCCGTCGGGGGGTCGATGTTGTTCGAACAGTGATGGAGGATGGGAGGACAAGACGAAGTAGCGGATGCGGTGGTCTGCTGCTGCTCAGGGAAGGTGTACGGCGGTCAGGGAAGGTGTGCGGTGGTGTGAGGAGGCCGCCGCCGCCGCCATCGCTCTCGAGAGGCATGCGGCCCTCGCGTGCTCCCCTGCCTCTGCGCCGACACCAACCGTCTATTCACGATCGCAGGCTACACAACGTCAGTGCATTAGAGGGCCTCCAAGTCGTTCATCGGAGCAGCAGCCCATTTAGTGTTGGGCCGGCCGGGACGCTTGAGGTGGAGTGGTAAAAGGCTGTCGGGCATGCACAGTGAAACAACGGGACAATCGACAACATTGAATGAGCTAATCGGACGGTTTAGAGAGCCAAATCGCTGTGGAAGGGCCTAAGTGGCTCAGTTTTACTGTTTTTCAATATTTAGATACCGAGGGAGTACATACCACTTATCATCTACTTCCTGTTAAGGCCTCCATCATCACTATAATAAAGGAAAAACATCTCCCTTTTTTTCCTCTGATAATACTACAAAGCGACTCCCCGTAAAAAAACACAAAGCAACTCCTCTGAATCTTCACAGGGTTAAGCTAATAAAGACACCAAATATAAATCTGGCTGTTCCCAAATGGAAAGATTAAAAGTAGGACAATACTTACTGGACCAGCTAAACGGTAGTTACCTCCATTGCATATTTCCATAATACTAACTGAAAAAAATGTAGGTAACTAACCGAATGCCACTCTTTCTTACTCCTTTCATTCCAAATTACTCGTTGTGGTTTTAGTTCAATTCGTTTCAAATTACTCGTCGTGGTTTTAGTTCAAATTGAACTAAAACCATGACGAGTAATTTGAAAAGGGGGGAGTAGAATACTTGCCTAGCAAGTGTTGTTCTTGGCAATGGCTCATAAAATAGTGGCTACAACTGTAGCATGAAGGATGCAACTGTGTCAACATGTGTCGACTGATTGTATACCAAGAAAACTACAGCAAACAGTTGAAAGAAACAGACCACAATAATATGCATTCAGAGATCCAGAAACGTGCCAACAAAGACGCCCGATTGGTAGCGTATGTTAGCAAGGAAGCAACAAAAGTTATGGCATACTATTTGGAAAGATCAAGAAACGATACGACTATCATACTATCCGTCGGCAGATCCGGGCACTCCGTCAGCCTCCCAGCTCTCCAACGGCTCTCCTCGGCCCTCCGCCGTGAATCCTGCTGCGGGGCGAATGCTCCAAGACCGCGGCCGACCTCCCCCCTCGCCTCGGACAATGCATCGCCTCGCCTTTCTGGGCAACCCTGCCTAAAATCCAGTGTACTTAGGCCGTCGCCCCGCGCCGCCCCCTCCTCTTCAAGCCGTGATATTGGTTGGACCGAGGTCCAGTCCCGCAACGCGCGCCGGGCCAACACGCGCGCCCATGCCGGCGGACGGCCGCGCCGGCGTTAATGCCACTGGCATGAATTCAATGCGCAAGCCGGGTGCGAGGCCTTCTTAAGGCGCTTCAAGGGGTTGTGCTTCCGGTGTCTAAGCTCAGAGCACCGCCGCGTAGACTGTAGAGATCCCCTCCACTGCATCGGGTGCAAGCTCCCCGGCCACATTGCCCGCGACTGCCCAAAAGATCCATGCAACTCCCGGGGCGGCAGATCGTCGACGGTGGGGCGCGGGCCTGCTGTTGACCGCGGCCCGGTCTGCTCCCGCCTTCGCTTCCCCACGCCACCGACGCTCGCACCGGCCATGGAGCGCTGCCGCCACACCGACCCATCCAGGCGCCCGAGGGACAGCCACAAGGTGGTGATCGAGACGCCGGCAATGGAGCACCAGATCGCCTTCCTTCGTCGCCACGCCGTTCTCCTGTCCGCTGATGCCGAGCGGCACGCGGCGAACCCCATGTCGGTGGGCCGCGCGTTCGACGTCGCGCTCCGCACGCCGGCGCACCTGCTGCAGGTCACGAGCCATGATCCGGAGGACTTCCTGGAGCTTTTCAAGCTGCCTGCCCACCACGACAATGTTGTCCGCCTCGGCTCCCTCAACATCGACGGCGTCGCCTTCACCATCAAGCCATGGCACAAGGACGACCACGCGGTGCACCAAGACTTCATGCTGCACATGCGGGTGGTCATCGAGAAGATGCCGCTGCAGATGTGGTCGCTAGAGGGCGCGGCGGAGGTGCTCGATCGGCGTCAACTGCATCATCGACCGCCTCGACACCCGCACGCACGAGCGCGGGCACACTCGGACGTTCGCGTGCTAGGTGTGGGTGTGGGACGTCGCCTTCATCGCCACCAAGCACACCATCTGGCGCGCTGCGCGCGGCGCCGGATGCGTCGAGACCATGCTGGGCGACTCTCCTCCGAGCCGCGAGGTGGCTCCGCCTCCCAGCGTCAAGCAACACCAGTTGCTCATCCACGTCGACCTCGTCGAGGACTGGTCCACCCCATTGCCCCGCTCCTTCCACTCCGGCCAGAGTGGCCTCCCTTCCTCTGGCTCCGACGACGACCGCCCCTGCCCGACGGTCTGGCCGGGCACATGGGCAATGCACGTGGAAGATGGCCAAGGCCAGTCCAGGCGCCACCCGGCTGTGGTCTCGCCGGCGGGTTGCGGCGGCCTGCAGCTTGGACCTCGCCGCGACCACGACGACCACGACGGCGAGCACGGACGCCGCTCTTGGAAGGACGCACTCCTCGGTCGGGCGCACACGGGAGCATGGGGCCGGGAGCGGCTCCTCAGCCCCCATGAGGCACCGGAGCAGGACGCCGGCCGGCAGGCGCCAGCACAAGGGCGGGCGCCGTGAGCCCCGTCCCAGCGGCAGCAACCTCAGGGCCACGCCACCGCTCCCACTGCTCCCTGGGCTCAACAACAACAGCACGCCCCCGATCATCGCAGTGCCGATGGTGCCCTACAGCCCTGCTTCGCCTGTGTCTGCCTTCTTCGCCTCGGCGGATCAAGTCCCTCCCCCCACCCCCCGCCGCACGCCAATGACACCAACAGCAGCCTGCAGGAGATCGACCAGGTCATCGCCGACGCGCTCGCCGCACCCCTCGAGTTCTCCTCCGAGCCCGTCGCCGCTGATTGCCGTGCCCCTCCCTTGTCCATCGCTATCGCTGTCCACGTTGGCGCAATGACGCAGCAGGTCATGCAGCTCCAACTGGGCAGTGGGGACGAACACGCAGGGCCAAGCAGCAACATGTTCTCTGAAGCACCGACGGCAATCATCCGCACCCCGCCGGCCCGCCGCCCCCCCAAGACCCGCGTTGGCGTTGCACCGTCCAGGAAGAGCGCACGGCAGGCGGCCGCGGGCTCCTCAGTGCCCGTGGCGCAGCGCCCCTCTCTGTTGCTGGTCAAGAAGCTAGGCATGTTCGGTCCAAAGGAGGCCATGACGTCGAAAGCAGCTGAGGCCCTCATCAAGCGCTTCGACGAGCCCCTCACTGACGAAGACATTGCCATCATCGCCAAGCTCACCCGCCTCGACCCGGAGGCGCTCCGCATTGCAGGCGGCATGGCCGGCCCGGATGTTGTCACTGACAGCCCAGTTTAGTTATGTTAGGTCTCCTCTATATTAGTATTAGTCTCCGGCAGTGATTGGCCATAAGCCAATTCGAGTTAGGATCAATGTTAGTCCTTTGTAGCATCTGTCATAGGTTTAGTTGGATTGCTGCGCGCCAGAGAATTCAGGGGCCTATTGGTGGTCTCTGGCGCACCAGTGTTATGCGGGGAGTGTATCTGTTCTTTTCCGCAATCAATAGAAATCTGCAGTTGCCGGAGAAATCAAGTGTGCCCAATGAATAACACAAATTTCTCTGCTATGAGTTGGAATGTTAGGGGCCTGAACTCACGAGCAAGACGCTTTGCCGTGCACGAGCTCGCCGAAGCGCACAGGCCATCCATCCTCTGCCTGTAGGAAACGAAGATCAAAACCTGGCCCGCCGGCATTGTTCGTGAGCTCGGCGGCACCTCCCTCGAGGGATGCGCGGTCTTGCCTGCTGCTGGCACAAGGGGTGGCATTGCAATCCTCTGGAACACACGCCTGCTTGACGTCGCCACCCACTCTGTGGGCTATTTCTCGATCACAGCCAAGGTTTCTTCAGTTCAGGGCAATTCGTTGTTCTGGCTCACGACCGTTTACGGGCCTGCAGATAACGCCCGCAAAGATGCATTCCTGGCTAAGCTGACACTCGCCGCTCCGCCCAGGGGAGAGCCGTGCCTGATCACTGGCGATTTCAACGTCATCTACGAAGCGCGCAACAAGAGCAATCTCAACCTGAACAAAAGAGTTATGGGGAAATTCAGAAGGGCCATCGACATTGCTGGCCTGAAGGAAATCAAGTGTAAGAATGGGCGGTTCACTTGGTCGAACGAGAGGGAGGACCCGACCCTGGTGAGCATCGACAAGATGTTTTGCAACACTGAATGGGATGTTCTTTTCCCCAATCACATGCTGATGGCTGCCTCAACGGCCTGCTCCGATCACTGCCCCCTGCTTCTGGCCAACACGGCGGCTCCCGCGCGCAGGCTGAAAGTGCAACTATCCCTGGGTGGTTTTGGTAATTACTAACAACATATAGCTCATTGAACTAATGCTATTCCAAGATGATCATTTCAGGAAGTTCAATGATTGGCATGGCATGGATTAGGAATGTGGACCCCTCAAAATGCTAAGGACACATATTGGCTCAAGCTCAAGGCTCTACATTTTCATTTTAGTGATCCAAGATCACATTGAGTCCTTAGGGAAGCCAATACTATTAAAAGGGGATGAGGTGTTGCTTAATGGCTTGCTTGCTCAAAATGCTTAGTGATATGCTCCAAAACCCTCAACCACTTTCTCATATCCACATATGTCCCAAACCAAAAGTCAAACTCGGCCCTACCGATTTGAATTATCCGGCGCTACCAAGTTCATTTGACATAGTGATAGATCGTGGATGTCGCCTAGAGGGGGGGGGGGCGGGGTGAATAGGCGTTTTAAAATAATTACGGTTTAGGCTTGACCAAATGTGGAATAAACCTAGCGGTTAATTTGACAAGCACAAAACCTACAACAACTAGGCTCACCTATGTGCACCAACAACTTATGCTAAGCAAGATGAACAACTAAGTGATAGCAAGATGTATGACAAGAAACAATATGGCTATCACAAAGTAAAGTGCATAAGTAAGGGTTCGGGTAAGAGATAACAGAGGCACGCGGAGACGACGATGTATCCCGAAGTTCACACCCTTGCGGATGCTAATCTCCGTTTGGAGCGGTGTGGAGGCACAATGCTCCCCAAGAAGCCACTAGGGCCACCGTAATCTCCTCACGCCCTCGCACAATGCAAGATGCCGTGATTCCACTAAGGGACCCTTGAGGGCGGTCACCGAACCCGTACACTTTGGCAACCCTTGGGGGCGGTCACCGGTACCCGTCAAATTGCTCGAGGCGATCTCCACAACCTAATTGGAGACCCCGACGCTTGCCCGGAGCTTTACACCACAATGATTGAGCTCCGAACACCACCAACCGTCTAGGGCGCCCAAGCACCCAAGAGGAACAAGCTCAAGGGCACCAAGCACCCAAGAGTAATAAGCTTCTCAACTTGTAACTTCCACGTATCACCGTGGAGAACTCAAACCGATGCACCAAATGCAATGGCAAGGGCACACGGAGTGCCCAAGTCCTTCTCTCTCAAATCCCACCGAAGCAAGTAATGCTAGGGAGGAAAATGAGAGGAAGAACAAGAAGGAGAACACCAAGAACTCCAAGATCTAGATCCAAGGGGTTCCCCTCACATAGAGGAGAAAGTGATTGGTGGAAATGTGGATCTAGATCTCCTCTCTCTTTTCCCTCAAAGACTAGCAAGAATCCATGGAGGGATTGAGAGTTAGCAAGCTCGAAGAAGGTCAACAATGGGGGAAGAACACGAGCTCAAAGATAAGGTTCAATGGGGAAGAGACCCCCTTTTATAGAAGGGGAAAAATCCAACCGTTATGTGCTCAGCCCGCACACGAGCGGTACTACCGCTCCACGAGCGGTACTACCGCTCTGGCGGAAGAAGCAGGGAAAAGGAGCAACCAAACATGAACCTTGGGGCGGTAGTACCGCTTATAAGCGGTACTACCGCGCACCCCAGCGGTACTACCGCTGGAGGAGCAGAACACGGGACCAAAAATGCAGTAGCGGTACTACCGCTTACAGGCGGTACTACCGCCCATCGGGGTGGTACTACCGGTTATAGGCGGAACTGCCGTGCCTTACTGCCGTGCAACTACTGCAAAACTCGACACGAAAAATGCAAGACCCAAAATCGAGGCGGTACCAGCGCGGAACCGTAGCCGTACTACCGCTTATGGCCATAGGCGGTACTACCGCTTTGGACAGCGGTACTACCGCTTGGGGCGATAAGCGGTACTGCCGCTCTGGCCGCGGTACTACCGCTAGGAAACCAAAACTGCCATAACTTCTGCATATGAGCTCCGAATTGAGCAAACTCAAGCTTGTTGGATTGAGAAAGACGAGTAGCATCAAAACAGCGAATAGAGGAGTGAAACCTCCAACCGAGAAGAACCGGCATCAAAACTCAAGCTTATAGTAAGAAGAGGCAGGGGAGGTATGCCAACAAACAGAGGAGTGAAACCTCCAACCGAGAAGAACCGGCATAACCTCCAACATCGAAAACATCATAGAAGATGCGAGTGAACTCCGTTTTCGATGAACTCGAGCTTGTCATCAAGATGACCATAAGCTCCAAAACTCACAAAGAGAAGAACCAAACAAGAACCAACAAAGATGATGCAAGAATGCAATGGTTTGAGCTCTCTATGAACGATACGATCAAGCTACTCATCGAGAGCCCCCCTTGATAGTACGGCAATCGATCCTATAACCCGGTCTCCCAACTACCATCATGAGACCGGTAAAATAGAAAACCTATCAAGAGCAAACCTTTGCCTTGCACATGGTCCACTTGAGCTAGATGATGACGATCTTGACTCCCTCAAGTTGGACCACCTTTCTTGGTTGTGTTGGCTCGATGAAGACTAGTTGATTGCTCCCCCATACTCCACTATGGGTGAGCCACTCTTCCGCACATCTTCACCAGTCCATTGTCACCACAATGGACGGCAAGCTTCAAGCATTTGATCTCGTCATGATGCTTCACTTGAACTTGCGCACCGCAACATCTTCACAAGTCCATTGTCGCCACAATGGACGGCAAGCTTCAAGCATTTGATCTCTTCATGATGCTTCACTTGAACTTGCACACCGCAACCTAACCCCACAAAGAACTCTCACGAAGATCATGGGTTAGTACACAAAGCGTAATCGACAATGCTTACCACACCATGGGATCGCTTGATCCCTCTCGGTACATCTTGTGCGCTTTGTGTGTTGATCAACTTGATTCACTCTTGACTTAGTCTTGATCAACCTTGACTCTTTCCAACTCTCTTCATTTGGATGATGTCTTGAAGGTAAACATGAATGATCACACAATCTTCTTCTTCAAGACATGCTTGCAATAAGTTCTACTCTCACATGACCAATCTTTGGATAATTCCTTAATAACACCTTGGTCACCACATAAACTCCTTGAAACCAACACATGGACTTCAAGAAATGCCTATGGACAAATCCTTCAAATATAACTCAAGGCAACCATTAGTCCATAGAGATTGTCATCAATTACCAAAACCAAACATGGGGGCACCGCATGTTCTTTACATAGCCACTGCCAGAAACCCTAGTCACTTCGGTCTCACTGATAGGGATCTCGGTCTCACCGAGATAGGATTGCAAACTCTCTGTTTCCCTTCGTAACGTTTCGGTCCCACCGAGTTCACAATGCAAACTCTCTTTTTCCCCTTCGTAACATTTCGGCCTCACCGAAATGAGCGAATCGGTCCCACCGAGTTTGCCTGACCAACTCTCTGGTTAGCTTATTACCAAAGTCGGTCCCACCGAGTTTGTGTAATCAGTCTCACCGAGATTACGTTATGCCCTAACCCTAATGAAATCGGTCCCACCGAGTTGACATGTCGGGCCCACCGAAAATCCTAACGTTCACATTATGAACTAAATCGGTCTGACCGAGTTTCATGATTCGGTCCAACCGAGTTTGGTGAATTGTGTGTAACAGTTAGATTTTGTGTGGAGGCTATATATACCCCTCCACCCTTCCTTCATTCGTGAGAAAAGCCATCAGAACTGTCGGTGTTCTGGGAACGGGGGTCCCCAGACTTGCCTGCCTGCGGCCCACGGCGTGGCTCCACAAGCGGGCCCGTACGACCCATCTTCACGAGCAAGCACTCAAGACCCTCGCGAGGGGCCAAGCCTCGCGAGGCGGACGACACAAGACCTCCTCGGGAGCGGCCTCACCAGGCTGGCTTGTGAGGGGCGGAGAGATCAAGGCAAGGGGGTACCTCGCGAGGTTTCCCATGACGTAAGCCATGACGACCAAGGCCAGGCGGGCGCCAGCGCGCACAGGTCCTCGCTTCCCCTTTGGTGCTAAGGAGGCAAGCACAGACGAAGAGTACCGAGGCATCAGGCAAAGGTTTCCATATCGGTGCAACGAGACCAAGACCAACAGGACGGCAGGACGGAGGTCACCGTGGAGCCCAAGACGGCGTCACCACCAGAGCCTTTGGCAGGCGAAGACCACTTTTGTCAGGATAAGCTGTACTAGTTGTCCCCTTTCAAACTTGGCCGTTGTGGCATCCGTTCCCGCTCAATATTTGGGAAGAGGACCAGGGCCTCTATAAATAGGACTAGTCATCACCGTAGGAGGCAACTCTTCTTGAGCAATCCTCACCCGTGCACCAGCTCACCAAGCACAAGAACACCTCTCCTCAGGAGGCTGTTCTTCCCTTGTACTGTTCATCCTCAGCCCAAGAGGCAATCCACCACCGCCACTATGGAGTAGGGTATTACACCACAACGGTGGCCCGAACCAGTATAAATCTTGTGTCCTCGTGTTCTTTGGGTTCGGCGAGCTAGTCCATGAGATCGTGGAGTGCGAGAGCTTGGGAGAGGAGAGATCTTCATGCGCACCCCAGTGTTCGAACCTCAAGGGTTTTGCCAGAACCCGAAACCGACAAGAACATGCCTACACTTCCAGCATACATTTTCTGAGAGAGAACCACCTACTCATGTGTTGAGATCAAGATATTCCATTCCAACCACATAAATCTTGATCTCTAGCCTTCTCCAAGTTGAGTGTTGGGGAGACTATCATTTGAAGCACAAGAGCAAGGAGTTCATCATCAACACACCATCTATTACCTTTTGGAGAGTGGTGTCTCCTAGATTGGTTAGGTGTCACTTGGGAGCATCCGTCAAGATTGTGGAGTTCAACCAAGGAGTTTGTACGGGCAAGGAGATCGCCTACTTCGTGAAGATCTACCCTAGTGAGGCAAGTCCTTCCTGGGCGATGGCCATGGTGGGATAGACAAGGTTCCTTCTTCGTGGACCCTGAAGGAAATATGCCCTAGAGGCAATAATAAAGTTGTTATTTATATTTCCTTATATCATGATAAATGTTTATTATTCATGCTAGAATTGTATTAACCGGAAACTTAGTACATGTGTGAATACATAGAAAAAACAGAGTATCACTAGTATGCCTCTACTTGACTAGCTCGTTGAATCAAAGATGGTTATGTTTCCTAACCATAGACATGAGTTGTCATTTGATTAACAGGATCACATCATTAGAGAATGATGTGATTGACTTGACCCATTCCATTAGCTTAGCATTTGATCGTTTAGTATATTGCTATTGCTTTCTTCATGACTTATACATGTTCCTATGACTATGAGATTATGAAACTCCCGACTACCGGAGGAACACTTTGTGTGCTACCAAACGTCACAATGTAACTGGGTGATTATAAAGGTGCTCTACAGGTGTCTCCGATGGTACTTGTTGAGTTGGCATAAATCAAGATTAGGATTTGTCACTCCGATTGACGGAGAGGTATCTCTGGGCCCTCTCGGTAATGCACATCACTATAAGCCTCGCAAGCAATGTAACTAATGAGTTAGTTGCGGGATGATGCATTACGGAACGAGTAAAGAGACTTGCCGGTAACAAGATTGAACTAGGTATTGAGATACCGACGATCGAATCTCGGGCAAGTAACATACTGATGACAAAGGGAACAACGTATGTTGTTATGCGGTTTGACCGATAAAGATCTTCGTAGAATATGTGGGAACCAATATGAACATCCAGATTCTGGTATTGGTTATTGACCGGAGACGTGTCTCGGTCATGTCTACATAGTTCTCGAACCCGTAGGGTCCGCACGCTTAACGTTCGGTGACGATCAGTATTATGAGTTTATGTGTTTTGATGTACCGGTAGCTCAGAGTCCCGGATATGATCACGGACATGACGAGGAGTCTCGAAATGGTCGAGACATAAAGATCGATATATTGGACGACTATATTTGGACGTCGGAATGGTTCCGGGTGAGTTCGGGCATATACCGGAGCACCGGGAGGTTACCGGAAACCCCCGGGAGGTATATGGGCCTTATTGGGCCATAGTGGGAGAGAGGAGAAAGGAGCAAAGGAGCCCCCCTCCCAAGCCCAATCCGACTTGGGAAGGGGGCCGGGCCCCCTTTCCTTCCTCCTTCCTCCCCCTTCCTTCTCTCCTAATCCAACTAGGGAAGGGGGAATCCTACTCCCGGTGGGAGTAGGACTCCCCTTGGGGCGCGCCTAGGAGGCCGACCTCCTCCCCCTCCTCCACTCTTTTATATACGGGGGGGGCACCCCATAGACACACAAGTTGATCATTGATCTCTTAGCCGTGTGCGGTGCCCCCCTCCACCATAATCCACCTCGGTCATATCGTCGTAGTGCTTAGGCGAAGCCCTGTGCCGGTAGCTTCATCATCACCATCATCACGCCGTCGTGCTGACGAAGCTCTCCCTCGACACTCTGCTGGATCGTGAGTTCGTGGAACGTCACCGAGCCGAACGTGTGCAGATCGCGGAGGTGCCGTACTTTCGGTACTAGGATCGGTCGATCGTGAAGACGTACGACTACATCAACCGCATTGTCATAATGCTTCCGCTTACAGTCTACGAGGGTATGTGGACTACACTCTCCCCTCTCGTTGCTATGCATCACCATGATCTTGCATATGCGTAGGAAATTTTTGAAATTACTACGTTCTCCAACAGTGGCATCAGAGCCAGGTTTATGCGTAGATGTTATATGCACGAGTAGAACACAAGTGATTTGTGGGCGATAATAGTCATACTGCTTACCAGCATGTCATACTTTGATTCGGCGGTATTGTTGGATGAAGCGGCCCAGACCGACATTACGCGTACGCTTACGCGAGACTGGTTCTACCGACGTGCTTCGCACACAGGTGGCTGGCGGGTGTCAGTTTCTCCAACTTTAGTTGAATCGAGTGCGGCTACGCCCGGTCCTTGTTGAAGGTTAAAACAACACATACTTGACGAAAAATCGTTGTGGTTTTGATGCGTAGGTAAGAACGGTTCTTGCTCAGCCCGTAGCAGCCACGTAAAACTTGCAACAACAAAGTAGAGGACGTCTAACTTGTTTTTGCAGGGCATTTTGTGATGTGATATGGTCAAGACATGATGCTAATTTTTTATTGTATGAGATGATCATGTTTTGTAATGGAGTTATCGGCAACTGGCAGGAGCCATATGGTTGTCACTTTATTGTATGAAATGCAATCGCCATGTAATTGCTTTACTTTATCACTAAGCGGTAGCGATAGTCGTAGAAGCAATAGTTGGCGAGACGACAATGATGCTTCGATGGAGATCAAGGTGTCAAGCCGGTGACGATGGTGATCATGACGGTGCTTTGGAGATGGAGATCAAAGGCACAAGATGATGATGGCCATATCATATCACTTATATTGATTGCATGTGATGTTTATCCTTTATGCATCTTATTTTGCTTAGTTCGAGGTAGCATTATAAGATGATCTCTCACTAAATTTCAAGGCATAAGTGTTCTCCCTGAGTATGCACCGTTGCGACAGTTTGTCGTGCCGAGACACCACGTGATGATCGGGTGTGATAAGCTCTACGTTCAAATACAACGGGTGCAAGCCAGTTTTGCACATGCAGAATACTCGGGTTAAACTTGACGAGCCTAGCAAATACAGATATGGCCTCAGAACACTGGAGACCGAAAGGTCGAGCGTGAATCATATAGTAGATATGATCAACATGGTGATGTTCACCATTGAAAACTACTCCATCTCACGTGATGATCGGACATGGTTTAGTTGATTTGGATCACGTGATCATTTAGATAACTAGAGGGATGTCTATCTAAGTGGGAGTTCTTAAGTAATATGATTAATTGAACTTTAATTTATCATGAACTTAGTCCTGGTAGTATTTGCATATCTATGTTGTAGATCAATAGCTCGCGTTTAGCTCCCCTGTTTTATTTTTGATATGTTCCTAGAGAAAACTAAGTTGAAAGATGTTAGTAGCAATGATGCGGATTGGATCAGTGATCTGAGGATTATCCTCATTGTTGCATAGAAGAATTATGTCCTTGATGCACAGCTAGGTGACGGACCTTTTTGCAGGAGCAGATGCAGATGTTATGAACGTTTGGCAAAGTTCGGTGTGATGACTACTTGATAGTTTAGTGCACCATGCTTTACGGCTTAAAACCGGGACTTCAAAAATGTTTTGAATGCCACAGAGCATATAAGATGTTCCAAGAGTTGAAATTGGTATTTCATACTCATGCCCGTGTCGAGTGGTATGAAACCTCTGACTGTACTTTGCCTACAAGATGGAGGAGATTAGCTCAGCTAGTGAGCATGTGCTCAGAATGTCTGAGTACTACAATCAGTTGAATCAAGTGGGAGTTAATCTTCCAGATAAGATAGTGATTGACAGAGTTCTCTAGTCACTATCATCAAGTTACCAGAACTTCGTGATGAACTATAATATGCAAGGGATAACAAAAACGATTCCCAAGCTCTTCGTGATGCTGAAATCGACGAAGGTAGAAATCAAGAAAAGCATCAAGTGTTGATGGTTGACAAGACCACTAGTTTCAAGAAAAGGGCAAAGGGAAGAAGGGGAACTTCAAGAAGAACGGCAAGCAAGTTGTTGCTCAAGTGAAGAAGCCCAAGTCTAGACCTAAGTCTGAGACTAAGTGCTTCTACTACAAAGGGACTGGTCACTGGAAGCAGAACTGCCCCAAGTATTTAGCGGATAAGAAGGATGGCAAAGTGAACAAAGGTATATTTGATATACATGTTATTGATGTGTACTTTACTAGTGTTTATAGCAACCCCTCGGTATTTGATACTAGTTCAGTTGCTAAGAGTAGTAACTCGAAACAAGAGTTGCAAAATAAACAGAGACTAGTTAAGGGCGAGGTGACGATGTGTGTCGGAAATGATTCCAAAGATGATAAGATCACTATCGCACACTCCCTTTACCTTCGGGATTAGTGTTGAACCTAAAATAAATGTTATTTGGTGTTTGCGTTGAGCATGAATATGATTGGATCATGTTTATTGCAATACAATTATTCATTTAAGTCAAAGAATAATTGTTATTCTATTTACATGAATAAAACCTTCTATGGTCATACACTCAAAATAAATGGTTTATTGAATCTCGATCGTGTTGATACACATATTCATAATATTGATGCCAAAAGATGCAAAGTTGATAATGATAGTGCAACATATTTGTGGCACTGTCGTTTAGGTCATATTGGTGTAAAGCGCATGAAGAAACTCCATGCTGATGGGCTTTTGGAATCACTTGATTATGAATCACTTGATGCTTGCGAACCATGCCTCATGGGCAACATGACTAAGACTCCATTCTCCGAAACAGTGGAGCGAGCCACTGACTTATTGGAAATAATACATACCGATGTATGCGGTCCAATGAGTGTTGAGGCTCACGGGAGCTATCATTGTTTTCTGACCTTCACAGATGATTTGAGCAGATATGTGTATATCTACTTGATGAAACACAAGTCTGAAACACTTGAAAAGTTCAAAGATTTTCAGAGTGAAGTAGAGAATCATCGTAACAAGAAAATAAAGTTTCTACGATCTGATCACACAGACTTGAGTTATGAGTTTGGCCTTCAATTAAAACAATGTGGAATAGTTTCACAAACTCATGCCACTTGGAACACCACAACATAATGGTGTGTCCGAACGTCATAACCGTACTTTATTGGATATAGTGCAATCTATGATGTCTCTTACCGATTTACCACTATCATTTTGGGGTTATGCATTAGAGACAGCTGCATTCACGTTAAATAGGGCACCATCTAATTCGTTGAGATGACACAACTGTGTTTTGGCAAGAAAACTAAGCTGTCGTTTCTTAAAGTTTGGGGTTGCGATGCTTATGTGAAAAAGTTTCAGCCTGATAAGCTCAAACCCAAATCGGAGAAGTGCGTCTTCATAGGATACCCAAAAAGAAACTGTTGGGTACACCTTCTATCACAGATCCGAAGGCAAGATTTTCGTTGCTAAGAATGGATCCTTTCTAGAGAAGGAGTTTCTCTCGAAAGAAGTGAGTGGGAGGAAAGTAGAACTTGATGAGGTAATTGTACCTGCTCCCGAATTGGAAAGAAGTTCATCACAGAAATCAGTTCTAGTGATGCCTACACCAAATAGTGAGGAAGTTAATGATGATGATCATGAAACTTCAGATCAAGTTACTACCGAGCCTCGTAGGTCAGCTAGAGTAAGGTCTGCACTAGAGTAGTACGGTAATCCTGTTCTAGAGGTCATGTTACTTGACCATGATGAACCTATGAACTATGAGGAAGCGATGATGAGCCCAGATTCCGCGAAATGACTTGAGGCCATGAAATCTGAGATGGGATCCATGTATGAGAACAAAGTATGGACTTTGGTTGACTTACCCGATGATCGGCAAGCAATAGAGAATAATTGGATCTTCAAGAGGAAGACGGACGCTAATAGTAGTGTTACTATCTGCAAAGCTCGAATTGTCGCAAAAATGTTTTCGACAAGTTCAAGGTGTTGACTACGATAAGATTTTCTCACTTGTATCGATGCTTAAAAGTTTGTCCGAATCATGTTAGCAATTGCCGCATTTTATGAAATTTGGCAAATGGATGTCAAACCTGCATTCCTTAATGGATTTCTTAAAGAAGAGTTGTATGTGATGCAACCAGAAGGTTTTGTCAATCCTAAAGGTGCTAACAAAATATGCAAGCTCCAGCGATCTATCTATGGACTGGTGCAAGCATCTCGGAGTTGGAATATACACTTTGATAAGTTGATCAAAGTATATAGTTTTATACAGACTTGCGGTGAAGCCTGTATTTACAAGAAAGTGAGTGGGAGCACTACAGCCTTTCTGATAAGTATATGTGAATGACATATTGTCGATCGGAAATGATGTAGAATTTTCTGGAAAGCATAAAGGAGTGTTTGAAAGGAGTTTTTCAAAGAAAGACCTCGGTGAAGCTTGTTACATATTGAGCATCAAGATCCATAGAGATAGATCAAGACGCTTGATAAGTTTTTTCAATGAGTACATACCTTGACAAGTTTTTGAAGTAGTTCAAAATGGAACAGCCAAAGAAAGAGTTCTTGCCTGTGTTGCATGGTGTGAAGTTGAGTAAGACTCAAAGCACGACCACGGCAGAAGATAGAGAGAGAATGAAAGTCATTCCCTATGCCTCATCCATAGGTTCTATAAAGTATGTCATGTTGTGTACCAGACCTATCGTATACCCTGCCCTGAGTTTGGCAAGGGAGTACAATTTTGATCTAGGAGTAGATCACTGGACAACAGTCAAAATTATCCTTAGAGGACTAAGGAAATATTTCTCGGTTATGGAGGTGATAAAGAGTTCGTCGTAAAGAGTTACGTCGATGCAAGCTTTGACACCGATCTGGATGACTCCAAGTCACAATCCGGATACATATTAAAAGTGGGAGCAATTAGCTAGAGTAGCTCCGTGCAGAGTATTGTAGACATAGAATATTTGCAAAATACATGCGGCTCTGAATGTGGCAGACCCGTTGACTAAACTTCTCTCACAAACAAAACATGATCACACCTTAGTACTCTTTGGGTGTTAATCACATAGTGATGTGAACTAGATTATTGACTCTAGTAAACCCTTTGGGTGTTGGTCACATGACGATGTGAACTATGGGTGTTAATCACATGGTGATGTGCACTATTGGTGTTAAATCACATGGCTGTGTAATCTAGATTATTGACTCTAGTGCAAGTGGGAGACTGAAGGAAATATGCCCTAGAGGCAATAATAAAGTTGTTATTTATATTTCCTTATATCATGATAAATGTTTATTATTCATGCTAGAATTGTATTAACCGGAAACTTAGTACATGTGTGAATACATAGACAAACAGAGTGCCACTAGTATGCCTCTACTTGACTAGCTCGTTGAATCAAAGATGGTTATGTTCCTAACCATAGACATGAGTTGTCATTTGATTAACGGGATCACATCATTAGAGAATGATGTGATTGACTTGACCCATTCCGTTAGCTTAGCATTTGATCATTTAGTATATTGCTATTGCTTTCTTCATGACTTATACATGTTCCTATGACTATGAGATTATGAAACTCCCGAATATCGGAGGAACACTTTGTGTGCTACCAAACATCACAACGTAACTGGGTGATTATAAAGGTGCTCTACAGGTGTCTCCGATGGTACTTGTTGAGTTGGCATAAATCAAGATTAGGATTTGTCACTCCGATTGTCGGAGAGGTATCTCTGGGCCCTCTTGGTAATGCACATCACTATAAGCCTTGCAAGCAATGTAACTAATGAGTTAGTTGCAGGATGATGCATTACGGAACAAGTAAAGAGACTTGTCGGTAACAAGATTGAACTAGGTATTGAGATACTGACGATCGAATTGGGAACCCCCGGGAGGTATATGGGCCTTATTGGGCCATAGTTGGAGAGAGAAGAAGGGAGCAAAGGAGGGGGCGCCCCCCCCCCAAGCCCAATCCGAATTGGGAAGGGGTCCGCCCCCCCTTTTCTTCCTCCTTCCTCCCCCTTCCTTCTCTCCTAATCGAACTAGGGAAGGGGGATCCTACTCCCGGTGGGAGTAGGACTCCCCTTGGGGCGTGCCTAGGAGGCCGGCCTCCTCCCCCTCCTCCACTCCTTTATATACGGAGGAGGGGGGCACCCCATAGACACACAAGTTGATCATTGATCTCTTAGCCGTGTGCGGTGCCCCCCTCCACCATAATCCACCTCGGTCATATTGTCGTAGTGCTTAGGCGAAGCCCTGCGCCGGTAGCTTCATCATCACCGTCATCATGCCGTCGTGCTGACGAAACTCTCCCTCGACACTCTGCTGGATCGTGAGTTCGTGGGACATCACTGAGCTGAACGTGTGCAGATCGCGGAGGTGCCGTACTTTCAGTACTAGGATTGGTCGATCGTGAAGACGTACGACTACATCAACCGCGTTGTCATAACGCTTCCGCTTACAGTCTACGAGGGTACGTGGACTACACTCTCCCCTCTCGTTTCTATGCATCACCATGATCTTGCGTGTGCGTTGGAAATTTTTGAAATTACTACGTTCCCCAACAGACCCTTCGTGGGTGGAGCCCTCCGTGGACTCGCACAGCCGTTACCCTTCGTGGGTTGAAGTCTCCATCAACGTGGATGTATGATAGCACCACCTATCAGAACCACGGAAAAAATCTCCGTGTCTACATTGCATTTGCTCCCTCCAAACTCCTCTCTTTACCTTCATATGCAAAGTTTTTACATTCCGCTGCTATACTCTTAGACTTGCATGTGTAGGTTGATTGCTTGACTTGTTCTAAGTTGCTAAAATCTGCCAAGACTTCAAATTGGGAAAAGGTTAGATTTTTATTTGGTCAAGTAGTCTAATCAACCCCCTCTAGACATACTTCTGATCCTACAAGTGGTATCAGAGCTTTGGTCTCCATTTGCCTTGATTTCCATAGCTTTTGGTGATCATAGCCTTGGTTTCACAACCTAGGAGAGTATGGCATCTAGCGAGGGAAATTACCACCGTAGAGGTCCTTACTTTGATGGTACTAAGTTTGCTAGTTGGAAGCATAAGATGAAAACGCATATTCTTGGACATAACCCCGCCGTTTGGGCTATTTTGTGTATTGGCTTGCAAGGTGAATTCTTTGATGGGAGAGAACTGAACCGTGAAGCTGCCGCAAAAGAGTTGAAGATGCTGCAATACAATGCTCAAGCTTGGGATATCCTCTTCAACGGACTGTGCCCTGAAGAATTCAACAAAATCAGCCGTCTTGAGAATGCAATGGAAATTTGGGATACTTTGATTGATATGCACGAGGGTACTGACTCCGTCAAGGAATCCAAATTGGATGTGCTTCAAAGTCAACTTGACAAGTTCAAAATGAAAGATGGTGAAGGTGTCGCTGAAATGTACTCTAGGCTTGCTCTCATCACAAATGAGATTGCCAGCTTAGGAAGTGAAGAGATGACCGATAGATTCATCATCAAGAAGATCCTAAGAGCCTTGGATGGAAAATATGATCCTGTGTGCACATTGATCCAAATGATGCCCAATTACAAAGATCTCAAGCCTATGGAAGTCATTGGAAGAATTGTTGCTCATGAGATGTCACTCAAGGATAAGGAAGAGCTTCACAACAAGTTAAGTGGTGCTTACAAAGCCTCATGTGATACTCCTACATCATCATGTGAGAAGCAAACCTTCAATGAGGAGTTGAGCCTAATGGTGAAGAATTTCAACAAGTTCTACAAGAATAGAAGCAAGGAAAGAAGTTCCAAGTCAAGGTCCTACAATGACAAAAGATCTTCTAGTCGTGAGCGTAATTGCTACAACTGTGGAAGGCCCGGACACTATTCCAATGAGTGTACGGCTCCCTACAAACGAAGAGAAGATTCACCCAAAAGAAGAAGTAGAAGAGAAGAATCACCTCCATGAGAGAGAAGGAGTAGAGATGATCGTTATGAACGAAGAACCTCTCGGAGAAGCAAGGATTCGGAAAGGAAGGACAAATCATCAAGGAGCTACACAAAATGAAGACATCAAGCTCATGTTGGTGAATGGGTATCCGACTCCAACTCCGACCATCACTCTGAAAGAAGTTATCACTCCGACTCCGAATATATTCAAGATGAAGGTGTTGCCGGTCTAGCACTTGTGTCAACAAACTCCTACGACATATATTACTCACCAAATGAAGGAATTGGAAGATGCTTCATGGCTAAAGGCCCAAAGGTATCACACCCCGAGTATGTTGATTTCAATAGTGATGAAGATGATTTGCTAGGTGATGATGATTTACTTGTTGACAACTGTAGTGATGAAAACTATGATGAACTTGCTATTAATCATGCTAATCAAGATAAAACGAATGATGATGATAAGAAGGAGATTGAGTGTCTAACTAAAGGACTAAACACTCTTAAGTTAGCTCATGAAACTACCTTGGAAGATCATCGAGAACTTTTAAAGACTCATGAGAAGTTACGCTTTGAAAAGCTCAACCTTGAGCAAGAGCATGGGTTCTTAAAAGCAATCAATGATGATCTTCGCAAGAAAAGTTCTTCTTACATTGCCAAGCGTTTACTCTTGTCTACTTACATGCCACAAGTTAAATCTAGCAACAAGAGTAAGAAAGATTCTTCTTCTAGTAGTAACAATAATCATGCTAAATCCAATGTTGTTGCTTCTAGTAGTTCTCTTGATTCCACTAATGATTCTCTTAGCCAAGTTACACTTGAGCAAGAAAATAGCTTATTGAAGGGAATCATAGAGAAAGGTGTTTACAAGAGCCTTGCCGGAAGTAAGCAATTTGAGGAAATTGTATGCAAGCAAGGAAGGCACCAGAAGAATCAAGGTGTTGGTTTTGAACGAAAGTTCAATGCCAATGGAGTTGAGTGGGAAGAAGATCAATACCCCAAGACGAAGTTTGTTCCTCAACAAGAGAAGTATGATCCTACTTCTTTCCAAGGGACACAAGCTCAAGATGATCTTCCACCACAAGACCACAAGCAAAAAGGTAAGGACAAGCTTCAACAGGAGATTGATGAATTTGAAGAAGCTCCTAAGGCCTTGGTCAAGTGGGTTCCCAAGACTACATCAAATTCTACTACGTCAAGTACGACTACAACTCCAAGGATTCCCATCAAGATGATGTGGATCCCGAAGAAGAAGAACTAGAGAGTTCTTGAGGGTGCCTCCGCCAACATAGTTCACTCGTATCATCTTGGCAAGGACAAGTGCAAACAACTTCCACATCTTGCACTAGTTCAAGGAGTCACAAATCCTCTTGTTGGTAAGACAAGGGACAAGGTAACCTAATGCTTTCATGGACATTATCTTGTGTGAACATCACTCTATGTCTATGGATATCCTTGTTTGTTCCTTGTGGGACTAACCCGTGTAGGTATTGAAAGTGCAACTCACTCCAATGGATTGCTCCAAATGATCTACACCAACATTGAGCATCCACATCTTCAACATCTACACGAAGTCAGCATCGACAAAACCCAAGGTTAGTTCATCCCTCTTAGGGGGGATATCACATCTAGGGGGAGCTTTACTCTAATCAATTGAGCTAAAGCAACTCTAATGGTGTGAACAGAACAATGCTTTATGTAAAAGTGGTAACCCCACTTGTGCTTAAACGATGAGTATGACCTATGATCAAATGTTCTCAATTGACTCCCAAGTCAATATACTCATATATAGATGACCTAGTCATCGCCAATTGCTTGATAGATGCTAGAGTGCTTGTGCATGCTTTGTCACATACTTCATTTGCCATTTTATTGTGTGAGCATGTTTGCTAAGGCATATCTCTCTAGATGTAGTTTTGGTGATTGATGACAACATGTTTGCGGACTAATCGTGTGCTTTGAGCATTTCAGAGATTCATCATTTGGCACGAGACGATTTCTTTCCCCTCGGAGTTTCATTCAAGACGGTATAGCTCTTTCGCTTCTTTTGGTGGATTAGTTTCGTAGGAGTCACCGTACTATCAAGAGGGGGTCCGCTTTGGTAAGGCTAGGGTGGAATCAACACGTACACATCCTCTTTGCACCCTCTGAGCCTTTCCGCTTCATTGGAGATATCTTTCCTCTCTCTTTGGGCTGAGTCTGGTCCCAGCGGTAGTACCGCGGTACCCAGCGGTAGTACCGCTTAGGGGTCACAGGCGGCAGTACCGCTCCGCAGCGGTAGTACCGCCGGTGTGTCCTCAGCAGTAGTACCGCTACGGTACCAGGCCCCTACCGCGTCGACTCGAGGGGTCATTTTTCGTGTCGGATAGTGCGGTACTTTGCAGCGGCAGTAGGGCGGCAGTACCGCTCATGAGCGGTAGTACTGCCCTACCACCGCGACAGTACCGCTCGGGTCTGTCACTCTCCTGCCCTCCAGACTCCACGGTAGTATCGCCCGGGGGAGTGGTAGTACCGCTGTGATCAGCGGTAGTACCGCTGCCTCCTGCAGTAGTACCGCCCTCTGCGGGGCTGTTGTGGGGGGTAACGGTTGGATTGTTCCCCCCACTATATAAGGAGGTCTTCTTCCCCAAAGTTGACCTACCTCTTCCCCCAAAAGCTCCATTGTTGCTCCAAGCTCCATTTTCGCCCAATCTCTCTCCCTAGCCAATCAAACTTGTTGATTTGCTCGGGATTGGTTGAGAAGGCCCGGATCTACACTTCCACCAAGAGAAATTTGGTTCCCCCCACTTATCCCTAGCGGATCTTGTTACTCTTGGGTGTTTGAGCACCCTAGACGGTTGAGGTCACCGCGGAGCCATGGTCCATTGTGGTGAAGCTTTGTGGTGTCGTTGGGAGCCTCCAATTAAGTTGTGGAGATTGCCCCAACCTTGTTTGTAAAGGTCTGGTCGCCGCCTTCAAGGGCACCAATAGTGGAATCACGGCATCTCGCATTGTGTGAGGGCGTGAGGAGAATACGGTGGTCCTAGTGGCTTCTTGGGGAGCATTGTGCCTCCACACCGCTCCAACGGAGACGTACTTCCCCTCAAAAGGAAGGAACTTCGGTAACACATCCTCGTCTTCACCGGCTCCACTCTTGGTTATCTCGTCCCTTTACTTTCGCAAGCTTACTTGTGTTATATCCCTTGCTTGCTTGTGTGCTTGTTGTCATTGCATCATATAGGTTGCTCACTTAGTTGCATATCTAGACAACCTACTTTGATGCAAAGTTTAAATTGGTAAAGAAAAGCTAAAAATTGTTAGTTGCCTATTCACCCCCCCTCTAGTCAACTATATCGATCCGTTCAATTGGTATTAGAGCCTCATCTCTTTATTAAGGACTTTACCGTCCGAAGAGTATGGTTGACGTTGTAGACGGTGTGGAGGAGCACTCCAGTGTGAATCCGGTCTCGTCTATGGGAGATGGGGGTACCTCGGTCTCTCGTGAGGAATTCAATGTGGCGTTGGACACATTGAAAACCTCCATGACTACCGAGGTCGAAAGCATGTTTAATAAATTCTTAGAAGGGCTTAAACTTTCCACCGCACCGTTGAAAGCGGGTGATCCCGCCAACAAGGTGACGGATGCTACCTCCGACAAGGGGGAAGCTACTAGCGAGAAAGCTCCTTCTTCTAGTGGTAAAAATGGCACCGGCATCTTTGCCCACGTGGAACCTCCACTTGTCTATGGTGGACCGCTCCCTTCCACTCATTTGAATCATGCCAGACCGGCCCCTAAGATTGAGAAAAATGTAGATTTTGATTCTTGGGTCTATCGTTTTAAGCGTCATTTAAATCATGTGAACACTAACCTTTGGAGAATCATTGAAGAAGGTTTCTATCCGCATGACCGAAGTAACTTCACTCCTAGAGAAGTTGTGGATCATCAATTCAATGAGAATGCTCTCTTCATCATCCAAGAAGCAATCCCACCCGAAGATCTTTCTCATCTCCGGCCCACACCATGGCCAAAGATGCTTGGCTCCAAGTTGTTTCCCTTTATCGGGGAAGCGCAAGCATTCAACGCTCCAACTATGAAGTGGTGCAAGATGAAGCCGATGAGTTTGCAATGAAAGAAGATGAAGAACCTCGTGATCTTTTTCGGAGAGTAACCAAACTCGCGGTCTCTCTCCGAGATCATGGAAGTAAGGACACGGATGACAATTGGATCAAGCGCAAATTCCTCAAGGCAATGATGCCCTACCACAAAGCCATGTCCTCCTTCATTCGTCAAAGGCCGGACTTCCACACCTTGTCCTCAAGTGAAGTGTTGGATGAGTTCGTTGCTATGAGCATCTTGGACAAGACCGCCGATAATGCGGTTCTTCGCTCTCAAAGAGTAAAGAAGCCCAACCTTGCTCTAAAGGCCAAGGTTAGTATGGAGGAAGAGGATGAAGAGGAAGAAGAGGAGGGCAACCTCGAAGATACGAAGTATGCCTATCATGAACACATGGCTCTTGCTTCAAGGCAATTTTGGAGCAAGAAGAACACAAGGCCAAACTTCAACAAGAACAATTCAAGTGGCGCAAAGGGCAAGCAACGAGTGAGGACTTGCTTCAATTGTGGCAATGTGAGCCACTTTGTTGCGGAGTGCCCTTACAAGAAGAGGGAAGACAATGGTGGCAAGCTCATCCGAAAGGACAAGGCCAAGTCATTCCCCAACAAGAGAAACTTCACCAAGAAGACTCCTCCCAAGGCATTAGTCGTACAAGAAGAGTACAACGAGGATGATGACGATGATGAAGATGGTGAGTCGGTTGCCATGGCCTCCGTTGCCATTGCGATGACTCCACGGATGTCTCTCTTCGACTCACCCAATGAGAACATCACCGCCAAGTGCCTCATGGCTAAAGCCACCAACAAGGTAACCCCCAACATCAAAACTACCATCATTAATCATCCTTCTTCGATGGATAGAATTGATGAACATGAGGGGACAAATGTGGAGGAAAATGAGTTTGATACCTTTATGGGTAAACTCAAGGGTAAATCCAAGAAGCACTTCGTTGCTCTCTTGGAACAACTCGATGAAGCCAATGACATGATCGAGGCTCACGAAGACACCATCTCTAAGATGGAGGGGCATAGTCGTGACTATGCTGATGAGATCTTGGATCTTTCCAATGCTCTTGACGAAGAGCGTGGTCTTCGTTTGGCTCTTGAGGAGTCATACAACGATGATCACGCTAAGTTAAAGAAAGATCTTGATCATGCTCTTGTTGTGTCTCGTGTGCTAAACTCCGAGAAGGCAAAGCCTGGGGTTGATCTTGCTAGACTCAGAGAGGAGTTTGACATTCTCGACAAGGCTCACAAAGTCTTGAAGGGTGTTCATGCTAGCCTCAAGGAGTCTCATGATCACCTCCAAGTGAAGCTAACTAAGGAGAAAGCCACCTTTCCTCATATGGTGTTAATTGATAATGCAAATGCTACTAACCCTTGTTGTGAGCATGTGCATCTTGTTGAGGAGAATGCTAAGTTGAAGGAGCAACTTGAGAAAGGCCTTGTGTCATGCATACAAGGTGAGAAGAACCTCAACGACATTTTGAGCAATCAAAAGAAAGTTGTGGCCAAGGAGGGGATTGGGTTTGCCCCCAAGCCCAAGAACAAGAAGAAGAATGACAAGACCAAACGACCTCCTCCTCTCAAGCAAACTTTTGTGAAGGATGGAGAGGGTGCTTCCAAGGAGAAGAAGAACAATGCAAAGGGTGGCGGTGTCAAGAAGGGCAATGCCACCCCTTCCAACAAAGCCGGCGATTTTAATCCTTCTTATGTGCTATGCCGTGCTAGTGATGGGCATGTTTATGCCAAATTTGTTGGTTCTCCTCATGAGTATATTGAATGGTCTATTTGGGTTCCTAAGACCCTTGTTACTAACATCAAAGGACCCATTACAAAATGGGTACCTAAAACCAAGCATTGATCTCATGTATGTGTTTGCTTCCGGTGGGGGATCATGGTTGCTCGATAGTGGAGCTACAAATCATATGACCGGAAGCAAGGACTTGGTGGTGGACGTGCACAAGATTCCATCTATGCCCACCAATGTTGAGTGGGGTGATGCCTCGTCCTCTAAGGTATTGGGACTCGGCAAAGTAGTCATTTCTCATGATCTCACGATCGAGAAAGTCATGCTTGTTGAGTCCCTTGCATACAATTTACTTTCTGTTCGTCAACTTGCAATCATGGGCTTTGCCACCTTCTTTGATATTGATACCGTGGCCCTCTTGTGGAGCAATACTCTTAAAGTAGCCTTTGTTGGGCATGCCGAGAACGGTCTCTATGTGATTAACTTTTCGGAGCGACCCACTAAGACCGCGACATGCCTAATGGCTAAAGTTGACGTGGGATGGCTTTGGCATCGCCGTTTAGCCCATGTCAATATGAGATCTTTGCAAAGTCTTCTCAAGGGGGACCATGTCCGTGGACTAACGAACGTTAGCTTTGCTAAAGATCGTGCTTGCAGTGCTTGTATCGAAGGAAAGCTTCATGAGAAGGCTCACCCTCCCACGACTCTCATTTACTCGAAGAGGCCTTTGGAGCTCCTTCATTTGGATCTCTTTGGGCCTCCATCCTTTGATAGTCTTGGGGGTAGAAAGTATTGCTTGGTGATTGTGGATGACTATTCTAGATACACTTGGGGTGTATTTCTTCAAGACGAAGAGTGAGACCCAACAAACCGTCATTGACTTTGCAAATGAAGCCCAACGTCAACACAATGCAAAGATCTTGACAATAAGAAGTGACAATGACACCGAGTTCAAGAACTACACCTTGGATGAGTTTCTTAGTGATGAGGGGATCAAGCATCAATATTCCGCACCTTACACCCCTCAACAAAATGGTGTTGCAGAGAGGAAGAACCGGACGTTGATGGATGCCGCAAGGACCATGATGGCGGAGTTCAAGTCTCCATACAACTTTTGGGCCGAAGCCATCAACACCGCGTGTCATGCATCCAATCGGCTCTACCTCTGCAAGGGCTTGAACAAGACTCCATATGAGATACTCACCGGTAACAAGCCCAACCTCAAGTACTTTCGGGTGTTCGGGTGTAAGTGTTTCATTCTCAAGAAAGGTGTTCGGTTGTCTAAATTTGAGGCTAGAGCTTATGAGGGCATTTTTGTTGGTTATGCTACCAACTCTCATGCTTACCGTGTCCTCAATAAATCCACGGGACTTATTGAGGAGACGTGTAACGTGGAGTTTGATGAGAATAACGGCTCCCAAGTGGAGCAAAGTGGCACTTGTGATGTAGGTGATGAAATTCCTCCTCAAGCCATAAGAAGAATGGGTGTTGGTTTTATCCTACCCATTGAGGAACCCCTTGTGGCCGAAGGAGAAGGACAATGCTCCACTCAAGTGGAGCCATCACCAACCCAAGGCCCACACACTTCCGAAGAACAAAGTGAAGGCCCTCAACCTCATGAACAAGACCAAGGGCAAGATCATCCTCAAGACGGTGGTGACACACCAAGTGATGCCCAAGGTCAAGTTCTCTCCGCCGAGCAAGTTCAAGATCAAGAACAAGCTCAAGACGGCGCTCAAGATGATCAAGTGACCGCTCCTCAACTCACCACCGAGGAGGAATTGGAGCGTCGTGCCACCAAGATTGCTTCCAAGCTCTCCACCAAGGGTCATCTCATGAAGAATGTGCTTGGAAGCATTCAAAAGGGGGTAAGCACTCGTAGACAATTGGCAAACTATTGTGAACATCACGCGTTTGTCTCTTGTGTGGAACCCCAAAAGGTATATGAAGCACTCGAAGATCCGGATTGGCTCAATGCCATGCATGAAGAACTCAACAACTTCGAGTACAACAAGGTGTGGAGATTAGTGCCAAGGCCAACGGGGAACCACAATGTCATTGGAACCAAGTGGATATTCAAGAACAAGCAAGATGCTCATGGGACCATCATCCGCAACAAGGCACGATTGGTGGCACAAGGCTACTCCCAAGTCGAGGGTATCGACTACGGTGAAACCTTTGCTCCCGTTGCTCGCCTTGAATCTATTCGTTTGTTGATTTCTTATGCTTCTCATCACAACTTTAAGTTGCAACAAATGGATGTGAAGAGTGCTTTTCTTAATGGTCCTATTAATGAGTTGGTTTATGTCAAGCAACCCCCCGGGTTCGAGGATCCCTACTTTCCCGATCATGTGTATCAACTCGATAAGGCACTCTATGGCCTTAAGCAAGCCCCACGTGCATGGTATGACCATCTTACCGAGTTGTTACAAGATCGTGGGTTTGAAGTTGGGCTAATCGACCCTACTCTTTTTACTAAGAAGGTCAAAGGGGAGTTGTTTGTGTGCCAACTATATGTTGATGACATTATCTTTGGTTCCCCTAGCAAAGCTTTCAATGAGGAATTTGCCGCTCTCATGACCTCAAAGTTCAAGATGTCTTCCATGGGAGAGGTGAAGTTCTTTCTCGGTTTTGAAGTAAAGCAAAGAAGAGAAGGAACTTTCATCAACCAAGCCAAATACACTCAAGACATGCTCAAGAGATTCAAGCTAAGTGATGTCAAGCCGGCGTCCACTCCAATGCCCACCAAGTGCCAACTTGACATCGATCCCAATGGTAAAGCGGTGGATCAAAAGGTATATCTCTCCATGATTGGTTCCTTACTTTACCTTTGTGCATCTAGACCGGATATCATGTTGAGTGTGGGAATTTGTGCACGTTTTCAAGCCGCACCTAAGGAAAGCCACTTTGTGGCGGTCAAGCGAATCTTTCGATATTTGGCTCATACCCCAAACTTTGGCTTATGGTACCCAAGAGGATCAAACTTCAAGCTTGTAGGGTATTCGGACTCCGATTGGGCGGGAGACAAAGTGGATAGGAAGTCCACTTCCGGAGGGTGCCAATTCCTTGGTTGCTCTTTGGTAAGTTGGTCTTCTAAAAAGCAAAGTTGTGTGTCTCTCTCGTCCACCGAAGCGGAGTATGTGGCGGCCGGCAGTTGTTGTGCACAACTCTTATGGATGAGGCAAACTTTAAATGATTATGGTGTCATTTGTGACAAAGTGCCTCTTTGGTGTGACAATGAAAGTGCCATCAAGATTTCTCTCAACCCGGTGCAACACTTCAAGACGAAGCATATTGAGATTCGGTATCACTTCATCCGGGATCATATTAGGCGAGGGGAGATCGAGCTCAACTATGTCAACACTCATGATAACCGTGCAGATATTTTCATGAAGCCGTTGGATGAAGCAAGATTTCGCGAGTTAAGGCATGAGCTAAATATCATTGATTCGAGCAATGTTGCTTGAACACCTGCACTCCCCACCATACTCAACTTGTTATCTTGTTTAGGTGTAGGCATGGACATAGGGGGAGTGTTGTTCTCTTAATGAACTCTCCCTCCCCTTATTATGTATAAATTGATCAACTCTTTCACATTAGCCATTTTCGATGGTACTTGTGCTTCAAAGACGAGTTTTGGTCATGGGCCCAAGGATAATTCTTCGCGGTGCCATACCAATTGACTCAAACATAGGTGGCTCCGGCCATCGCCCTCCCCTTTGGAGAGGCTGTGTCTTGTGGTTGGTCCTCGTTGTCTCTTGCTTCTCTTTCTCTCTGCCTTGTCTTAGTCTCCTTTTCTTGCCTTTTTTGTTTTTCCTTTCTCTTTGAGCTAAGCCTTTTGTGTCTAGTCTTTGGGGTATTGGCTGGGCGGTACTACCGCTGGTGGTGTGCGGTACTTCCGCTTATGTTGACAAGCGGTACTACCGCCCACCCAAGCGGTACTATCGCTGGGGGGCGGGATCAGGGGGTTATGTCGGGGCAGGGGGAGGTTTCTCCTCCCCCATACCCATTCGCACCGCCCCTCATCCCTCTTCCTCTCTCCAGCGACTCCTCGCCGCGGGAGGGCTCCGGCGGGCCGCCGTCTCCGGGCCATCCCTCTCCATTCCCTTCGGTGGAGTCGATCCCCACCTCGTCCTCTTGCCATGGATGCCGGTATTGCCCTCGTTCCTTCTCTCTTTTTGTCTAGTTCTCAGATCTAGCATTTTGGGGCAATAGTGGTTGCATCTCTAGATTTTTGGCTAAATCTCGGCTTGAGTAGTTTGGAGAAGGCGTCTAGACTGTGTGGATTAAGTTTTGGTAGGATTATTTTTGAATTTGGCAGTCCGGTAGAACCGGATCTGACCACGGCAGTAGGAACCGCCGGTTCCCAGTCTTGCGCGGTACTACCGCTTGCGCGGTACTGCCGCCTATGGCCAGCGGTACTACCACTGCCTGCCAGATTCCATCATTCCTCTACCACTGTTTGATCCATGTTGTTTTGTTTGGAGGCTTACGCTTTTTCTTTCGTGTTGGTTTTTCTGTTCATGTGTTTGGTTCCAGGTGGTGAACGTCCTGAGGAGCAAGTTCGCCGTGTCAACCCCGGTCGTGCAACATCAAAGCGCTACCGCACCTTTGAGTCAATAGGTGCTTCCTCAAGTGCGGCTCCTCCGCCTCAACATCAGAAGAAACTTGCCAACAGGCCGAAGCCAAGGGGCAAGACTGTGACTGTGTTGTCTGCTAAGAAGTTCTGGGAAAGGCATCGCCGCAACCCCTATGCGGAAGACCAAGAACCCAATTTTGCCAACCGCCCGTTCTGGAACCGCTTTCAGTTTGCCTCTACTTTGATGTGATCAAGGCCAAGAAGAATCTCTATGTTGATGTTCGCTCCATCGACACGGATGCCATGGAAAAGGATCCTGAATACTTTGGTGAAGCTCTTCAGATGTGTGCTCAGCTCAACATTCTCAGAATCATGCAGATCAACAAGGACTTTGATGCAGATTTGGTGGCTCAATTCTATGCTACTGTCCATCTTGGCACTGATGAAGAAAGGACTCTGACCTGGATGAAAAATGGCAAGTTACTGTCTGTCAAGTGGAAGGCCTTCATGGAGTTACTTTAGGTGGAAGATCGCGGTCTTGAGACTCCTGTCGGCTTTCGCCCTCACCGCAACGTCAACTCCACTCACAAGCAAGCCCTCTGGCCCTACTGCACTGTGAAGGTTCACCCTATGACTAAGAAGGAAATCTATGAGTTGTCTACCTACCTGGACATCCTTCACCGTGTCTTTCGAGAGACCCTCTCTCCTTGCATCGGGAATCTAGATATGGTCCACTCCTATCTCGTGGATATGCTTCTCTTCTGCCAGCATGAGAAGGAAGCAAACACTAGCGAGTCCCTGGACATTTCTCATGTTATGTCGTCTGAACTTCTCACTGCCGTTTCTGAGCGCAAGTGCCCGATCTATGGTCCGTTCATCATGCTTCTCATTGAGAAGGCTTGGGCACATGTCTATCCCCAGGTGATGCTGGAAACTGGAGAATTGGTTTCTCATGAGATCAAGCGTCTGAGGAAGAAGGACAGTTGGGGCACCCCAGCCCCTAAATCCTGTTGGAAATATGCCCTAGAGGCAATAATAAATGGTTATTATTATATTTCTTTGTTCATGATAATCGTCTATTGTTCATGCTATAATTGTATTGTCCGGAAATCGTAATACATGTGTGAATGCATAGACCACAACGTATCCCTAGTAAGCCTCTAGTTGACTAGCTCGTTGATCAACAGATAGTCATGGTTTCCTGACTATGGACATCGGATGTCATTGATAACGGGATCACATCATTAGGAGAATGATGTGATGGACAAGACCCAATCCTAAGCATAGCATAAAAGATCGTGTAGTTTCGTTTGCTAGAGCTTTTCCAATGTCAAGTATCTTTTCCTTAGACCATGAGATCGTGCAACTCCCGGATACCGTAGGAGTGCTTTGGGTGTGCCAAACGTCACAACGTAACTGGGTGACTATAAAGGTGCACTACGGGTATCTCCGAAAGTGTCTGTTGGGTTGGCACGGATCGAGACTGGGATTTGTCGGTAACGAGATTGAACAAGGTATTGGGATACCGACGATCGAATCTCGGGCAAGTAACATACCGATTAACAAAGGGAATTGTATACGGGATTGATTGAATCCTCGACATCGTGGTTCATCCGATGAGATCATCGTGGAACATGTGGGAGCCAACATGGGTATCCAGATCCCGCTGTTGGTTATTGACCGGAGAGGCGTCTCGGTCATGTCTGCATGTCTCCCGAACCCGTAGGGTCTACACACTTAAGGTTCGGTGACGCTAGGGTTGTAGAGATATGTGTATGCGGAAACCCGAAAGTTGTTCGGAGTCCCGGATGAGATCCCGGACGTCACGAGAGGTTCCGGAATGGTCCGGAGGTGAAGAATTATATATAGGAAGTCAAGTTTCGGCCACCGGGAAAGTTTCGGGGGTTACCGGTATTGTACCGGGACCACCGGAAGGGTCCCGGGGGTCCACCGGGTGGGGCCACCTATCCCGGAGGGCCCCGTGGGCTGAAGTGGGAAGGGAACCAGCCCCTAGTGGGCTGGGCGCCTCCCCATGGGCCTCCCCCCATGCGCCTAGGGTTGCAAACCCTAGGGTGGGGGGGCTTCCCACTTGCCTTGGGGGGCAAGGCACCCCCCTTGGCCGCCGCCCCCACCCTAGATGGGTTTGGCCGGCGCCCCCCCTCCCAAGGGGGCCTATATAAAGGGGGGGAGGGAGGGCAGTAACACCACAGCCTTGGGCGCCTCCCTCCTCCCCTGCTACACCTCTCTCTCTCGTAGAAGCTCGGCGAAGCCCTGCCGGCATCCCGCTACATCCACCACCACGCCGTCGTGCTGCTGGATCTCCATCAACCTCTCCTTCCCCCTTGCTGGATCAAGAAGGAGGAGACGTCGCTGCACCGTACGTGTGTTGAACGCGGAGGTGCCGTCCGTTCGGCACTCGGTCATCGGTGATTTGGATCACGGCGAGTACGACTCCGTCATCCACGTTCATTGGAACGCTTCCGCTTGCGATCTACAAGGGTATGTAGATGCACTCCTTTCCCCTCGTTGCTAGTATACTCCATAGATGCATCTTGGTGAGCGTAGGTTTATTTTTGATGAATCTCGAACGTGATGTTACACATGTTCATAGTGTGAATACCAAAAGATGTAAAGTTGATAACGATAGTCCCACATACTTGTGGCACTGCCGCCTTGGTCACATCGGTGTCAAGCGCATGAAGAAGCTCCATGCAGATTGACTTTTGGAGTCTCTTGATTACGAATCATTTGACACGTGCGAACCATGCCTCATGGGTAAAATGACCAAGACTCCGTTCTCCGAAACAATGGAGCGAGCAACCAACTTATTGGAAATCATACATACCGATGTGTGCGGTCCAATGAGTGTTGAGGCTCGCGGAGGATATCATTATGTTCTCATTCTCACTGATGACTTAAGTAGATATGGGTATGTATACCTAATGAAACACAAGTCTGAAACCTTTGAAAAGTTCAAGGAATTTCAGAGTGAGGTTGAGAATCAACGTGACAGAAGAATAAAATTCTTACGATCAGATCGTGGTGGAGAATATTTAAGTCACGAGTTTGGTGCACACTTAAGGAAATGTGGAATAGTTTCACAACTCACGCCGCCTGGAACACCTCAGAGAAATGGTGTGTCCGAACGTCGTAATCGCACTCTATTGGATATGGTGCGATCTATGATGTCTCTTACCGATTTACCGCTCTCATTTTGGGGCTATGCTTTAGAGACTGCCGCATTCACTTTAAATAGGGCTCCGTCGAAATCCGTTGAGACGACACCGTATGAATTATGGTTTGGGAAGAAACCTAAGCTGTCGTTTCTAAAAGTTTGGGGATGCGATGCTTATGTCAAGAAACTTCAACCTGAAAAGCTCGAACCCAAGTCGGAAAAATGCGTCTTCATAGGATACCCTAAGGAAACTATTGGGTGTACCTTCTACCTCAGATCCAAAGGCAAGATCTTCGTTGCCAAGAACGGGTCCTTTCTGGAGAAGGAGTTTCTCTCGAAAGAATTGAGTGGGAGGAAAGTGGAACTTGATGAGGTGATAGTCACCCCTTCCGAACCGGAAAGTAGCACAGCGCGGGAAGATGTTCCTGTGGTGCCTACACCGACTGGGGAGGAAGTTAATGATGATGATCATGAAGCTTCGGATCAAGTTGCTACTGAACTTCGTAGGTCCACAAGGACACGTTCCGCACCAGAGTGGTACGGCAACCCTATCCTGGAAATCATGTTGTTAGACAACGGTGAACCTTCGAACTATGAAGAAGTGATGGCGGGCCCGGATTCCGACAAATGGCTAGAAGCCATGAAATCCGAGATAGGATCCATGTATGAAAACGAAGTATGGACTTTGACTGACTTGCCCGATGATCGGCGAGCCATAGAAAACAAATGGATCTTTAAGAAGAAGACAGACGCGGATGGTAATGTGACCATCTATAAGGCTCGACTTGTCGCTAAGGGTTATCGACAAGTTCAAGGGGTTGACTACGATGAGACTTTCTCACCCGTAGCGAAGCTGAAGTCAGTCCGAATCATGTTAGCAATTTCCGCATACTATGATTATGAGATATGGCAGATGGACGTCAAAACGACATTCCTTAACGGCTTCCTTAAGGAAGAGTTGTATATGATGCAGCCGGAAGGTTTTGTCGATCCTAAGAATGCTAACAAAGTATGCAAGCTCCAACGCTCAATCTATGGGCTGGTGCAAGCATCTCGGAGTTGGAACATTCACTTTGATGAGATGATCAAAGCGTTTGGGTTTACACAGACTTATGGAGAAGCCTGTGTTTACAAGAAAGTGAGTGGGAGCTCTGTAGCATTTCTCATATTATATGTGGATGACATACTATTGATGGGAAATGATATAGAATTCTTGGAAAGTATAAAGGCCTATTTGAATAAGTGTTTTTCAATGAAGGACCTTGGAGAAGCTGCTTATATATTAGGCATCAAGATCTATAGAGATAGATCGAGACGCCTCATTGGTCTTTCACAGAGTACATACCTTGACAAGATATTGAAGAAGTTCAATATGGATCAGTCCAAGAAGGGGTTCTTGCCTGTATTGCAAGGTGTGCAATTGAGCAAGGCTCAATGCCCGACCACGGCAGAAGATATAGAAAAGATGAGTGTCATCCCCTATGCCTCGGCCATAGGGTCTATTATGTATGCCATGCTGTGTACCTGACCTGATGTAAACCTTGCCGTAAGTTTGGTAGGAAGGTGCCAAAGTAACCCCGGCATGGAACACTGGACAGCGGTCAAGAATATCCTGAAGTACCTGAAGAGGACTAAGGATATGTTTCTCGTTTATGGAGGTGACGAAGAGCTCGTCGTAAAGGGTTACGTCGACGCTAGCTTCGACACAGATCTGGATGACTCGAAGTCACAAACCGGATACGTGTATATTTTGAATGGAGGAGCAGTAAGCTGGTGCAGTTGCAAGCAAAGCGTCGTGGTGGGATCTACATGTGAAGCGGAGTACATGGCAGCCTCGGAGGCAGCACAGGAAGCAGTCTGGATGAAGGAGTTCATTACTGACCTAGGGGTGATTCCCAATGCGTCGGGCCCGATGACTCTCTTCTGTGACAACACTGCAGCCATTGCCCTTGCGAAGGAGCCCAGGTTTCACAGGAAGACCAGGCATATCAAGCGTCGCTTCAACTCCATTCGTGAAAGTGTTCAAAATGGAGACATAGATATTTGTAAAGTACATACGGACCTGAATGTAGAAGACCCGTTGACTAAACCTCTCCCTAGAGCAAAACATGATCAACACCAGGACGCAATGGGTGTTCGATTCATCACAATGTAACTAGATTATTGACTCTAGTGCAAGTGGGAGACTGTTGGAAATATGTCCTAGAGGCAATAATAAATGGTTATTATTATATTTCTTTGTTCATGATAATCGTCTATTGTTCATGCTATAATTGTATTGTCCGGAAATCGTAATACATGTGTGAATGCATAGACCACAACGTGTCCCTAGTAAGCCTCTAGTTGACTAGCTCGCTGATCAACAGATAGTCATGGTTTCCTGACTATGGACATTGGATGTCATTGATAACGGGATCACATCATTAGGATAATGATGTGATGGACAAGACCCAATCCTAAGCATAGCATAAAAGATCGTGTAGTTTCGTTTGCTAGAGCTTTTCCAATGTCAAGTATCTTTTCCTTAGACCATGAGATCGTGCAACTCCCGGATACCGTAGGAGTGCTTTGGGTGTGCCAAACGTCACAACGTAACTGGGTGACTATAAAGGTGCACTACGGGTATCTCCGAAAGTGTCTGTTGGGTTGGCACGGATCGAGACTGGGATTTGTCACTCCGTGTGACGGAGAGGTATCTCTGGGCCCACTCGGTAATGCATCATCATAATGAGCTCTATGTGACTAAGGTGTTAGTCACAGGATCATGCATTGTGGTACGAGTAAAGAGACTTGCCGGTAACGAGATTGAACAAGGTATTGGGATACCGACGATCGAATCTCGGGCAAGTAACATACCGATTAACAAAGGGAATTGTATACGGGATTGATTGAATCCTCGACATCGTGGTTCATCCGATGAGATCATCGTGGAACATGTGGGAGCCAACATGGGTATCCAGATCCCGCTGTTGGTTATTGACCGGAGAGGCGTCTCGGTCATGTCTGCATGTCTCCCGAACCCGTAGGGTCTACACACTTAAGGTTCGGTGACGCTAGGGTTGTAGAGATATGTTTATGCGGAAACCCGAAAGTTGTTCGGAGTCCCGGATGAGATCCTGGACGTCACGAGAGGTTCCGGAATGGTCCGGAGGTGAAGAATTATATATAGGAAGTCAAGTTTCGGCCACCGGGAAAGTTTCGGGGGTTACCGGTATTGTACCGGGACCACCGGAAGGGTCCCGGGGGTCCAAAGGGTGGGGCCACCTATCCCGGAGGGCTCCGTGGGCTGAAGTGGGAAGGGAACCAGCCCCTAGTGGGCTGGGCGCCCCCCCCATGGGCCTCCCCCCATGCGCCTAGGGTTGCAAACCCTAGGGTGGGGGGGCTTCCCACTTGCCTTGGGGGGCAAGGCACCCCCCTTGGCCGCCGCCCCCACCCTAGATGGGTTTGGCCGGCGCCCCCCTCCCAAGGGGGCCTATATAAAGGGGGGGAGGGAGGGCAGTAACACCACAGCCTTGGGCGCCTCCCTCCTCCCCTGCTACACCTCTCTCTCTCGTAGAAGCTCGGCGAAGCCCTGCCGGCATCCCGCTACATCCACCACCACGCCGTCGTGCTGCTGGATCTCCATCAACCTCTCCTTCCCCCTTGCTGGATCAAGAAGGAGGAGACGTCGCTGCACCGTACGTGTGTTGAACGCGGAGGTGCCGTCCGTTCGGCACTCGGTCATCGGTGATTTGGATCACGACGAGTACGACTCTGTCATCCACGTTCATTGGAACGCTTCCGCTCGCGATCTACAAGGGTATGTAGATGCACTCCTTTCCCCTCGTTGCTAGTATACTCCATAGATGCATCTTGGTGAGCGTAGGAAAATTTTAAAATTATGCTACGATTCCCAACAAATCCGGGGGTCCATCTACTGCTGCTGACATGGAGACCGAGGACGGCGCTGAGGCTGATGATGATGATGAGGATTATGAGCCTTCTGGGACAGAGCCCTCTTGGGCAAAGAAGATCAAGCGCAAGATGAAGAAGCTCTTCTGCATGGAGTCTCGTGGTCAGTACATGACTCATGTGGCTGAGAAGAAGGCCAGGGGGCGTCACAAGGAGCTCATGCGTCAGCTGGGTGCGACCGTTGTCAGTGGGTCTGAGGGCCATATCACTGAGGAAGAGGAGTGGATTCAGCAGCACTGTCCGTGGACCGATTCCGACACCGAGCAGTTTCTGACTGAGGATGGCAGTGCAGATGACCCTGCCGGGATGTGATGAGAGAGCTCCTCAGTTTGCCTTCACCTGGAGCCGTAGCGTCGCTCTTTGCCCTTTTGGTGTCTCGATGCCAAAGGGGGAGAGATCTTAGGGATGTGCTTTATGGTGTGCTTTATGGTGTCGTCGTTTTCTTTGTTGTGTCGTTGTGTTTTCTCGCGATTTGCCTTGTTTGGTTGTGTGCCAGTGAGACTTAAGTTCCAGACATATGGTTGTTCGGTTGTGTGCCAGTGAGACCTAAGTTCCAGACATATGGTGTAAGACATATGCTACCTTATCTTTATCTATGTCTTTTTCTAGTACTTTGGTATCTTATGAGTTGCTTGTCTATCCTGTTATATTACCTGCTCTCATGTATCCTATGCTTAGGTTGTTGGACTATAAAATATAGGGGGGGTGTTGATCCTAATGTGTGTGTCCTACATTCCAAAGGCACTACTAACTAGGTGCACACATTCAGGGGGAGCCCGTATATATTTTGTAGTTCTAAGTATCTTTAGTTTCATGATATATCCTTGTGCAAATCCCTGGTTGTCATCAATCCACCAAAAAGGGGGAGATTGTTAAGGCATATCTCTCTAGATGTAGTTTTGGTGATTGATGACAACATGTTTGCAGACTAATCGTGTGCTTTGAGCATTTCAGAGATTCATCATTTGGCACGAGACGATTTCTTTCCCCTCGGAGTGTCATTCAAGACGGTGTAGCTCTTTCGCTTCTTTTGGTGGATTAGTTTCGTAGGAGTCACCGTACTATCAAGAGGGGGTCCGCTTTGGTAAGGCTAGGGTGGAATCAACACGTACACATCCTCTTTGCACCCTCTGAGCCTTTCTGCTTCATTGGAGATATCTTTCCTCTCTCTTTGGGCTGAGTCTGGTCCCAGCGGTAGTACCCCTTAGGGGTCACAGGCGGCAGTACCGCTCCGCAGCGGTAGTACCGTCGGTGGGTCCTCAGCAGTAGTACCGCTACGGTACCAGGCCCCTACTGCGTCGACTCGAGGGGTCATTTTTCGTGTCGGATAGTGCGGTACTTTGCAGCGGCAATAGGGCGGCAGTACCGCTCATGAGCGGTAGTACTGCCCTACCACCGCGGCAGTACCGCTCGGGTCTGTCACTCTCCTGCCCTCCGGACTCCACGGTAGTACCACCCGGGGGAGCGGTAGTACCGCTGTGATCAGCGGTAGTACTGTTGTGATCAGCGGTAGTACCGCTGCCTCCTGCGGTAGTACCGCCCTCTGCGGGGCTGTTGTGGGGGGTAACGGTTGGATTGTTCCCCCCACTATATAAGGAGGTCTTCTTCCCCAAAGTTGACCTACCTCTTCCCCCAAAAGCTCCATTGTTGCTCCCAGCTCCATTTTTGCCCGATCTCTCTCCCTAGCCAATCAAACTTGTTGATTTGCTCGGGATTGGTTGAGAAGGCCCGGATCCACACTTCCACCAAGAGAAACTTGATTCCCCCCACTTATCCCTAGCGGATCTTGTTACTCTTGGGTGTTTGAGCACCCTAGACGGTTGAGGTCACCGCGGAGCCATGGTCCATTGTGGTGAAGCTTTGTGGTGTCGTTGGGAGCCTCCAATTAAGTTGTGGAGATTGCCCCAACCTTGTTTGTAAAGGTTAGGTCGCCGCCTTCAAGAGTACCAATAGTGGAATCACGACATCTCGCATTGTGTGAGGGCGTGAGGAGAATACGGTGGCCCTAGTGGCTTATTCGGGAGCATTGTGCCTCCACACCGCTCCAACGGAGACGTACTTCCCCTCAAAAGGAAGGAACTTCGGTAACACATCCTCGTCTTCACCGGCTCCACTCTTGGTTATCTCGTCCCTTTACTTTTGCAAGCTTACTTGTGTTATATCCCTTGCTTGCTTGTGTGATTGTTGTCATTGCATCATATAGGTTGCTCACTTAGTTGCATATCTAGACAACCTACTCTGATGCAAAGTTTAAATTGGTAAAGAAAAGCTAAAAATTGTTAGTTGCCTATTCACCCCCCCTCTAGTCAACTATATCGATCCTTTCAATGTTGATTGCATATTTTACGCATTCGAGGACATCCACTTGTTGCTTTGATTGATTGGCTCTTTCTCTTTTGCCAAGTGGATGGACAAGAATGCCTAAGAACTTCCTCTAGCTATCTATGTTTTTCTCGTCTCAAACTCTATTCATGCTACATCACAAAGTTTGATCAAGTCAGATTCGAACCACTCTGTGTGAGGAGCACTCGGAGTCCCCGATTCGTCATAGACTGAAACTTCCAAAACCTCTCTGTGCATTTCGGTATGACAGTTCCATCCACTTTGGTCACACCGAGTTCACTGAGTTGATCTAGGTTTTCAATCTCGGTGCAACCGATTTGAACCTTTCGGTCACACCGAGTTGTAGTAACCGCTTGCGATTCTGCATCTCGGTGCCACCGAGTTGTTCCACTCGGTCAAACCGACAGGGTCAGGATATATATACCCACGGGTGAGATTTTGGAAATTTCTTCAAAAACTCCTCAGCCCGCGCGTGTCCTGCTCTGCCGCCTCGGGTCTCCGGATCGTCTTCTCGTCGCCAGCGACCTCCCACCGCTGGTTTCCATCGCCGTCAACGGGATTCTGCCCCACCCTTGTCGTCGTAGCGAACTCCCGCCGAACTAGGGTGTGAGTTCGATCTTTTGTGCTAATCCCTTACTCCGATTCCTAGCACATTGCTTTGCCATGATCACGTATGAAATCAATCGATCCAGAGAAAACCTCCTTTAGGTTAGGTTTGATTTGAAAATTTAGGGTTAGGTTTCCGCCGAACTCATCTCGAACCGATCGAGTTGTAGAAATCGGTCTCACCGATTTGGCTTAGGCCATTGCACATGCGTTTTTCGGTCTTACCAAAAATTGCAAATCGGTGCGACCGAGTTCAACTCTCAGTGAAACCCTAGAAATCTCGGAGCCACCGAACTGTGACTCGGTCTGACCGAGTTCACTAGTTTAGACTCCAAAAGTTGCTTCGGTATCACCGGGTTTGACAAATCGGTAGCTTCGAAATGATTTCTGTGGAGAACTAAAACTAAGTTTTTGACTCATCTGCTTTGCAAAAATTCTGCACTTTGTGATGCTCATCCACTCTACCTCATCTATATCTATTCACAGGGTTTGCTGTCAGAATGTCTGACCAGAGTGATAGCCAGAACAAATCAGAAGAGCAAGTGCACATGAGTGAGGGCTCTAGTCCCTCAAGCAGCTATGATGAGGGCAGCAGGATCACTCCAAGCAATTTGCCCAAGGCAGCCACCAGATCAAGGAAGAAGAGAACCTCTGATTCTGAGGATGGGGACTATGTGGCTACTGAGGAGGAAGTGAGCTCCAAGAAGAAAGTCCTGAAGAAGGAATATGGTACTGCTGCTGCTACCAAGCCTGGTTTGCACAAGAAGGCACCTGCCAAAAGAGTGCCAATGTCAAAGCCAAGGAATGTTCCAACAGGAGAAACCATGAAATTCACAATAGAATCTGATGATGGTGAGGCAGTTGGAGATGGCAAGAAGAAGAAAAGGGCAAGAACCTCATCTGCAAAAGTTCTTGGAAAATCAACTATCGTGAGAGATTCAGAAGAAGATGAAGAGGAAGAGGATGCTGCACCAGCACCCAAGTCCCAAAAGCTTATGGGGGATGCTATCAAGTCAGGGGCTGCTCCTTCAAAGCCCAAGACTGCCCCAAAAGCTACTCCTCAAGCTCAGAAGCCTTCTAAGCCCAAGAGAAGCCCACGCCCCAGTGCCTGAAGTTGAAGAAGAAGATGCTGAAGCCCAAGTGCTGAGGAAACTGAAACCAAAGATTTCAGACCATAATGACACTCATCCAGTGGCAGAGGATATGAGCATCAGGAAGGATGTAGGTCTGAGACTTTGGAGACAGAGTGACCCATATGCTGTGAGAAGGAAGACTGCTGTGGACTATAGGTTCCACACCAAAGAACAACAAGATTTCTATGAGACCATACTATTGGACAAGAAACCTATAGTCTGTGATATGAAGTGTGTTGATTGGGAATTCATTGATGAGAATGAAGATTATTTTCCAGGAGTGCATGAAAGCTTCAAAGCTTGTGGAGTTGACAAGTTTGTGGGACAGAAGCTTACAAATGGAATGATGAGCTCATTATGCAGTTCTACTCCACTGCTCATTTCTATCCAGATGGTAGAGTTGTTTGGATGTCTGAAGGTACAAGGTACCAGTCAATTGTTGATGAGTGGGTCAAGTTGATAAAAGCCCCCGAAGAGCATGAGGATGATTTGGATGTGTATGCCAAGAAGAAGAAAGACCACAACTCTATGGCAAATATGTACAAGGAGACCCCAGACAAAGCTTTCGAAACTCACAAGTTTGGATCTGTACATTATTTGTTGTCTGGGCTAGCTACAATCAACACTATATTGAGGCATACTTTGTTGCCCAAATCTGAAGATCACAAGATGATCAGAGGCCATTCAATCAACTTGCTGCAGATATTTGATGTTCCTTAGAAATTCAAGGTCATGAGTCTGATTGTTGAGACAATCAAAAGGACAGCTGCAGATCAGAAGAGATCTTGTGGGTATGCTCCACACATTCAGGTGCTCATCAACTCCAAGATGGGCACAGGCACTTATTTGTTGGACAAGGAGCACTTACCCTTGAGAGCAGAATTTGAAGATAACACAGTTGTGATGAATGAGGATGATCCTACATCAGTGCAAGCACAAGAGAAGAGAGCAAAGGCAAAGGCAGAAAAAGCTGCAAAGATGCCAAGTGTTGAGGAGGCATCTCAAGTGTTCTTAAAGTCAAAACAAGATCAACTAGCTTATCTGATTCAAGCAACTTTGAGGACTGAGAAGGGCTTGGCCACCCTGACTCAGAATCGGGAGAGCTTGGATAGGATCATTGAAACCAAATTCTATGATCTTGATCTTAAAGTAACAAAGATGCGGACAGCTGTTGAGCAGCTCCAGGAGGATGCAGAGGAGAAGAAAGGGAAGGCTACCACAGATGCTTTTCAGAGAGTGCCTAGAGGTCAGAGGTCTGCTGCAGTGCCCATGGCTGACACTAGAGCAACTACTTCAGCACCAGCAGCAACAGCTTCAGTGCCACCTCCAGTTGCCACTCCACCAGCTCCAACAATGTCTACTGATGCCTTCGTCCTTGGAGCCCTCTCTACACCACCTCCCGAACACCATGCCTAGAGAGACGCATAGCACTATGCATTTTCAAACTTTTTGGTAACTTGTTGCCAAAGGGGGAGAAATGTATAGATCATAGGCTTCGAGAGAGAGTGTTTTGCTTCTTTGTCTCTCTTGCTATTTGGTTGATACTTTTGTGTGTGCTCGTTTGATACTTTATGTCTGTGTGTGATATACTTGTATGATCATGTGTTTGATCATATCATACTTTAATGTTTGCTTGGATGATATTGTCTTTTATATCCCTATATGATCATTCACTTTGCTTGGTGATGAGTGCATGTTTTAATTCCTATCATTTTGAGCGCTCCACCAAGATGTATGTGACATGGAAGAGTAACCCATGATCCTAATAGATTGTGCATTTGCATTCAAAGGCAAATCTCAAATAATGCACAAATTTAGGGGGAGCTCTTGCTTATCGCATACTTCTCAAAGCGACGATGTATTTAAATCTTATTATCATTTGTCGAAGCTTTGAACTATATGTTGTCATCAATTACCAAAAAGGGGGAGATTGAAAGTGCAACTATCCCTGGGTGGTTTTGGTAATTACTAACAACATATAGCTCATTGAACTAATGCTATTCCAAGATGGTCATTTCAGAAAGTTCAATGATTGGCATGGCATGGATTAGGAATGTGGACCCCTCAAAATGCTAAGGACACATATTGGCTCAAGCTCAAGGCTCTACATTTTCATTTTTAGTGATCCAAGATCACATTGAGTCTTTAGGAAATCCAATACTATTAAAAGGGGATGAGGTGTTGCTTAATGGCTTGCTTGCTCAAAATGCTTAGTGATATGCTCCAAAACCCTCAACCACTTTCTCATATCCACATATGTCCCAAACCAAAAGTCAAACTCAGCCCCACCGATTTGATCTATCCAGCGCCACCGAGTTCATTTGACATAGCCACTGCCAGAAACCCTAGTCACTTCGGTCTCACCGATAGGGATCTCGGTCTCGCCGAGATGGGATTGCAAACTCTCTGTTTCCCTTCGTAACGTTTCGGTCCAACCGAGATGAGTGGTCGGTCCCACCGAGTTCGCAATGCAAACTCTCTGTTTCCCCTTCGTAACATTTCGGTCTCACAGAAATGAGCGAATCGTTCCCACCGAGTTTGCCTGACCAACTCTCTGGTTAGCTTATTACCAAAGTCGGTCCCACCGAGTTTGTGTAATCGGTCTCACCAAGATTACGTTATACCCTAACCCTAATGAAATCGGTCCCACCGAGTTGACATGTCGGTCCCACCGAAAAGCCTAACGTTCACATTATGAACTAAATCGGTCTGACCGAGTTTCATGATTCGGTCCCACCGAGTTTGGTGAATTGTGTGTAACGGTTAGATTTTGTGTGGAGGCTATATATACCCCTCCACCATTCCTTCATTCGTGAGAAAAGCCATCAGAACATGCCTACACTTCCAGCATACATTTTCTGAGAGAGAACCACCTACTCATGTGTTGAGATCAAGATATTCCATTCCAACCACATAAATCTTGATCTCTAGCCTTCTCCAAGTTGCTTTCCACTCAAATCATCTTTCCACCAAATCCAAATCCATGAGAGAGACTTGAGTGTTGGGGAGACTATCATTTGAAGCACAAGAGCAAGGAGTTCATCATCAACACACCATCTATTACCTTTTGGAGAGTGGTGTCTCCTAGATTGGTTAGGTGTCACTTGGGAGCCTCCGTCAAGATTGTGGAGTTGAACCAAGGAGTTTGTACGGGCAAGGAGATCGCCTACTTCATGAAGATCTACCCTAGTGAGGCAAGTCCTTCGTGAGCGATGGCCATGGTGGGATAGACAAGGTTGCTTCTTCGTGGACCCTTCGTGGGTGGAGCCCTCCGTGGACTCGCGCAGCTGTTACCCTTCGTGGGTTGAAGTCTCCATCAACGTGGATGTACGATAGCACCACCTATCGGAACCACGGAAAAAATCTCTGTGTCTACATTGCGTTTGCTCCCTCCAAACTCCTCCTTTACCTTCATATGCAATGTTTTACATTCCGCTGCTATACTCTTAGACTTGCATGTGTAGGTTGATTTCTTGACTTGTTCTAAGTTGCTAAAATCTGCCAAGACTTAAAATTGGGAAAAGGCTAGATTTTTATTTGGTCAAGTAGTCTAATCACCCCCCCCCTCTAGACATACTTTTGATCCTACACAGGCCCTCATTCAAATTCGAATCGTTCTGGTCGCGCTTTCCACACTTCCAGGAGACTATGAAACGAGCCTGACGGCGCCTAAACGTACGTCTCCTACCCCATTGCCAGGATCAAGCTCAAGTTAAAGCGGACTGCATTCGACCTAAGAATCTGGGCCATGTCCCTCTTCAGCGATGCCAAGGTTCAGTTGCATCTTGCTGCTGAAATTGTCCTCCGGCTGGACATCGCCCAGGAAAAGCATCGTCTCACGCCTGCAGAATTCAATCTTCGGAAGCAACTGAAGCAGAGGATTGTTGGCCTCGCCGCGATCGAATGCGCGCGCAAGAGGCAGGCGTCAAGGATCACTTGGCTCAAGGCCGGGGACGCAAAAACTGCATTCTTCCAAGCAAAGATAAACTCTCGCAGGAGGAAGAATTTCATCCACTCCCTGCAAGCTGGATCCACCACGACCACCTCCCACGCTGACAAAGCCGACGTCGTCCACAAGCACTTCGTTTCCCTGCTTGGCACTAAGCAAGATCGCGGCTGCTCCATCAACTGGGAGGCGATCGACCTGCCAACAGTGCAAGATGCAGGCCTGGATAACCCATTTTCTGAATCTAAAGTGTGGGCTGCCATCCTCGCTTCGCCTACTGACAAAGCGCCGGGGCCGGACGGGTTCTCGGGCACTTTCTTCAGGGCCTGCTGGGGCATCATCAAGCATGACGTCATGGCGATCTTCGACCACTTCTACAGGTTGGCCGGAGGAAACTTCTCTGATCTGAATTCGGCCATGATCGCCTTGCTACCCAAGAAGAACGGCGCAACCTGCATGGGCGATTTTAGGCCTATCAGCCTCATCCACTCCATCACCAATTTAATCGCCAAGGTGCTCTCAATGAGGCTGGCTGCGGTCATCGACAAGCTCATCTCCCCCGCGCAATCTGCATTCCAGAGGGCTAAATGCATCCACGATAGTTTCCTCTTCGTCCAGAATAGTGTCTGTGCACTCCACCGCCGCAAAACACCGGCCCTACTGCTGAAATTAGATATAGCAAAAGCCTTCGACAGTGTTTCGTGGGAGTACATGTTCGAGCTGCTGCAAAGAATGGGCTTCCCGGCGCGCTGGAGGGATTGGGTTGCTCTCCTCCTATCGACCTCATCATCATCATGCCTCCTCAACGGCGTCCCAGGCTGCCCCATCGAGCACCGGCGTGGCCTGCGTCAGGGCGACCCGCTCTCCCCCTAGCTATTCATTCTCTACATCGACCCCCTGCATAGACTTCTAGAGGTTGCAACTAGAGATGGCCAACTTCGCCCAATCCCCGGGAGGACAGCGCGCATGCGCACTAGTTTGTACGCCGACGACGCCGTTATCTTCATCAACCCCGCGCGACAGGAGATCGATGAGCTTTTGAAGATCCTCCATCTCTTCGGCGAGGCCACCGGACTGCGCGTCAACCTCGAAAAATCCTCGGTTATCCCGATCGCGTGCGACGACATCGACCTCCAAGCGGTACTGCACAACTTCGGAGGGACGGTCCCAGCCCTACCAACCAGATACCTAGGTCTACCGATCACCACCGGCAAGCTTAGATTAGTGCACCTCCAATTCATCTTAGACAGGATCCGCGCGCGCCTCACCGGCTGGAAAGGGAGACTGATGCCCATCGCTGACAGGTGCGTTCTGGTTCGTTGCGTGCTCTCGGCCATGCCCACCTTCGCCATCACCGTGCTGCGGGCGCCAAAGAAGTTCTTCAAAGAGGTGCACAAGGCTAGGAGGCGGTTTCTTTGGGCGCAAGACGAGGAGGCCACCGGAGGAAAGTGCAAGGTGGGATGGCAGACGGTGACTGCGCCAGAGCGCGCCGGGGGCCTGGGTATCCATGACCTGGACAAGTTTGCTCGGGCTCTCCATCTCCGTTGGTTGTGGCTCACTTGGAAGCAGCCAACACGTCCCTGGGTCGGCACTGGCATCCCGTGCGACGATCACGATCGCGCTCTGTTCGCCACCTGGACGTCAGTCACCATCGGAGATGGCGCGACGACGTCTTTCTGGTTCTCCTCTTGGCTCAACGGCAGACAGCTATGTAGGGCATATCCAACGGTGTTCACTCATTCAATCCGCAAAAACAGATCAGTCCAGGAAGCCCTACATCAAGACCGATGGATCCTTGACCTACCCCACGGTGATCACAGCAGCATCATGCTCCTAGTGCTGCAACTCGCTAGGGAGATCCGCAATGCTGGAATCATGCCTGAAGAAGGGAGAGATGACACGATCACATGGACCCTGGGCAGCTCCGGCAAGTACACCACGCGCTCTGCCTACGACGCCCAGTTTGACGACCGCCCAACGCTCAACTTCAAGTCAACCATATGGAAGGCATGGGCTCCGGGCAAGATGAAAATGCTGTTATGGCTGCTGCATCTCGATAGGCTTTGGTGCAATGACAGACTCCAGAGGCGAGGATGGGTCAACAGCTACTTCTGCCAACTTTGCCTCCAAAACCTCGAGACCTCGTCGCACCTCTTCTGGGAGTGCACCGTCGTCGTTCCAAGTATGGAACAAGGTGGCAACTTGGGCGGGCTGCTCCGCTCTGGGACACACCACCTGGAGCGCGGGAGAATCCACCACCGAGCGGGTCCGCATGATCATCGATGGAGCTACCCCTGGCACGAGGAAGGGAACCAGATCGCTGCTCGCCCTGGTGGTCTGGCACATCTAGCTGGAGCGCAACGCGTGCACCTTCAGGGGCAAAAACACCATGCGCTCGCAGCATCACTTTAGCCTGCCGCTGCGACATGGAGCAATGGAGGATCGTCGGAGCCAAATGCATTGCGCACCCCTTTGGGGACGTGCCATGAAATATAGCAATCAGGCCCCTTAGCCAGCTTTGAGCTCGATAGGTTGGCTGTGTAATTTTCTTTCCATTCCACCGATCACTTGATCAAACTATGTTTCACGCTCTCTCCTGCTTATGAAATGAAAGCCTAGAATGGCCAATTTCAAAAAAAAAACTATGATACCATCATCTAGTTATCACAGGTCAAGCAAAACACTCCTTGAATGCTCCTAGGCCCACAAGTCATTGACATAGAGTGACCCACATGTCATAGGCACACGGGATGGTTTTTCAACTTTGCAGGGCCATAAAAGGATTTAGCCCTTATCTCTTGCAAATATGCAGCAAAAGAGTGGGTTAATGGAATTTGGGTCAACTAGTGCAGTTTTGACTTGATTGAGCTTGAGTTTCAATCAAAGTACAAAATATGGCTGCATTGGCTCGCATCCTCCCAAATAACATGCTTGCAACAGCACAAGATCTCTAGTAAATTAAGAAGAGCTTATGCAAAATCTTGCGAAATTTGCTTGAGTGAACTGCATGAGATGTTAACACACCCCGCCACCTTACACAGAGGATGCTCAGATAATTTCTCTATTTGAACTTGCAGGAGTGGAATGCGCAAAAAAAAAGGGAGAGAACTTGCAGGAGTGGATGGAAATTAAGCACACATGGCAAGGCATTTAATAGCAATGGTAACTAAGCCTCCTTTTGAAGATGCTCAGAGCATGGTATCTGTCATCTGATGGCCATGGCAGAAGCATCACCTCTGTTCAATCTGTCAAAGCGAAATGATTCTTCATCTCCTATCAAAGGAGGGATATTCCATGTGCCATACGCATGGCCTGATATTTTTCCACCTACAAGAAGATGACACAAATGACCGCATTTATGCTTTAGCACTCCAGGAATTATTTTAAAAAGATCAACCAAATCAGATGAAGATACTAATTATCAGTATATCTTCAAACCAAAGAAAGAAGGCATACCTTCCTTTGTAGCCTCCTCACATCTTCTCCAGTAACTTCTTGAGATGCTAGGGTCCAATTTCTTTGAGAAGCTCTCATATTTTCCCTCAGCTTCACCGATGCACTTGGCCTATACGTACAGCAGCCATTCGCAGAACCAATTACCATTAGACTTATAAAAAGATAAAAGCTAAGATCCAGTAAAGCTTATCTGCAAAAATGTAATTTAAACATATGATAGAGCAATTTCCATAAGCCAGAGCTATTACAATGTAAATAATTCAAAATCATAAGAATTTGCACCTACTTTCAACTACCAAGTTTATCATTAGATTTGCGAATATCTCAAGAATTCAGATGAGGCTAACCAGATGCTCTCCATGCCACACATAACCACTTCTCCCAGTGCAATAACTCGTGCATTGAGGTTAATAGTTTTAGTTTATACAAGGTCAGTACTTACGTAAATAAAAAACTTCAGTAAACTAAGTGTGAGATACTTGGAATTAAAGAAACTCGCATTTTATAAGCAGGAACTAAGTTGACTGAGAATAGAGAGCACCAGAAAAATTAGGAATACATCAGTGACATTATAACAAATAATATGCCATGAAGTAAAAGGCACAGATAATTTGTTACACACCAACATCTTTGGTGCATCTAAAGGTCCATATATCGCAGCAAACATGCGGAGGATGTTAAAAGTATTGTTAACCACATCATCCTGCAACACATAATTTAACTAGTTAACGGTTAGATATGAAGAAATGCACGCATGATTTTTTTAGTGACAATGTAGTTAGCAACACGTACCTCATAATCATACCTGCAAGATAGCTAAAACAAGTCAGTGGTGAAACAACTGTTTTCACTGATGCTGTACAGAAGAAGGAACTTCTCTAAATATCGAGAAGGTGACTCATAACTTTACTGTAATTGGATTTCCATTTAGTTAGGTCATTACATTATATTGCACCACAACTTCATAACCAAAGTCAAAAGTTCATTCATGAAAAGACTTTATTTTCATGTTCAACATATAGCACATCATTTTCAAGACAGTTACAGGTTTTACACATTTCTGGTTAAGTTCTTCTTACGCACATACACTACCTCCCTAGAGCATTCAATCAAGCAGATCAGATGTGCAAGATATTCTTTAAGGACATGAACTGCACCATTCTATGTAAAAACTAGAGACTGCACCATTGCACTTGTGCATGCAAGACTATGATTTAGAGTATACTCACAGGTCATCACATATCTCAACTAAAAATTCCGAGACAGACAAGAACTCCATGTGCAAGTCATTGACCTAGAAATAATCAAAGAAAAGGTCTCGTTGACAATAGCTGGCAATCGATAAGGCAACAAAGACAAAGATGTATATACCTGCTGACCAGTAAGCCGATACATCATCAGATTAAGAACTCGATAGTCAAATGATTTGAGATGGATTGCTTCCATAACATCTTCGATAGATATCTATAGAGAAAATTTTGTAGGAACTATTTTTAGTTTGACAAGATATATGTTATCTGCGGCAGAAATGTTTGGTTGCAAAAAATATTTTTGATGTTTAAGCATTTGTCACTTCACATTTTTGTGCGCAAGCTGGCACGCTCTTATATGGCTATACCTATTCCCATTAGAGCGTAATACTTACCATCTGGCCTTTGCCCTTTCATGTTTCAATATTACATACTTCAGTGTATCCATGGATCAGCAAATATGATTGAATATAACATATGATCTAAGAAGCAGCTCTAGTTACCTTATCATTTCTTGATAATGCTTGACAAAGCTTCCTCTCTAGAGACCAATACTGGATGCCAGATTTGAGTTCATTTCGCAATCTAAAACATGGGAAATATAGGGCTAATTCAATCAGGTATGGAGAATATTTTACATGTTTACAAGGGCATCGAGCAGAATTTCCCAACTGATCTGTCATTAACCCCTGGCATTGAAGAAGATTATCAAGGGGGTCAAGCATGTCAGACAAGGACATCTGACTAGAACCTTGTATTTTCCTTTCCAATACCTGCATTGGTAACAAATGGAAAATAAGAATAAAAAATAACAGTAAATAACTAAATGAGAAAGTCAATGTACACATAATAATCAAAGATTTAAGTTGATCAGATTCGACACAGATCATATCACATATCATGTTCGACAAGATAACTAAATCAAAAGTCCAAATCTTACTGTTGAAGAAGAGTTGTTGTCTGGAACTAATAGCAAACTGTCTTCATTTGAAGCATCTAACTGCAACAAGAAAGATTTTAGTTTGCCTAATGAAAAAAAAAACATATGGAGAACTGTGAAGCACATTTCAGCAAAAACCTGGTATATGTAGCTCTCTGTAAAAGAAAGGAAAGGAAGAAACTTGAAAACAGAGTGTGGTCTGTTAACATCCAAACCATGAAATATGAAGTATGACCTGCACTGCCATTTCAAGAAAAATAAAGTTAAGAATAGGAGCATTCTATGTAACATCTATAAGGACATTTTCATAAGAAACAAAAGTATAAAAACGTGCTTGCATGAGAACAACCGAAGGTGTAGACATCTCACGATATAGTTTCTGTGTGAAATTCTTAAACAGTGTGATTAAAGAATAAGCAAAATGTACTCCATGTCAATTTGTCTTATTTTGATATGAAACCTAATGTCCATAAGTGAGTTCAATGTTTTTCTTCCACAAGTAAAATCATGAGAACTTTGAAAAGAAGGCAATAGGATAGTACTAGCACAGTCTTAGAGAAGCACAGGGTAACTAAGGTTGTCACAGGTATCAAAGAGTACGCACAAAATCTTCAAGCGTGGAATTGGCTCTCATCATTGCATCGAATCCAATCATAGGCGCATCCTGAATGGTTAATTTCTCGGCATCCGTCTTGAACTTCTTAGTTGGCTGGCTCAATAAGATATATCTTGATCAGATCATTAAAGGACATAATCTCTTCAGAGTGCCAGTGCCAGTTAAGAACAAATTTGCTTAGTTCACTTACAAGGTAAAGTGGGAATAATACTTACTTCATCTTCCCTATTAGTACCTTCCAGACTGGCTAGACGTTGCACTTCTTTGAGATTATCAGAATTAACCTTGAAACAATTCTCAATACCAATTCAGTATGGCAAACATTTGAAAATAAGCAATTCAACATGTGGCAATGGGTCACTAAGATTACCTCTCTCAAAAGCTCAGAGATTAATACGACCTTCTTCTCAATGGCAAGTGAATCAAACGGTTGTGCCTACATGCACAAAATGAAGAGGACCCAAATCATGAACACTGAAATGCATTCAGTCTGCTGTAATTCAACTATCACAGGAACCTTTCAAATGTCAGCAAGAGATGGTGAATTTAACACAGATATAGGAAAAGGCAAGGCATGCAAATCAATTGAAAACATATTTTAATGATCATGATCATAAAAGGAATGAAGCCTACAAGGGATCTCTTGCTTATCTAGCAAAAAAAAAACTCATAAAAGGGATCTCTCCCCGATTTATTAATGAAACCTAGAGGTTCAGAACATAAACGATACCCAAACCAGGTTTGACAGAAAATGAAGAAAGGAAATCGTGCTACAGGCCTGCCAGACCTAGCAAACTGCAGATTTAAACATCTCAAAAGACAGCAATAGAACCATTCGATGGGGAAATGTAGTTTACAGCTGTTGACGATTTAGAAATGTGCAAGGGTCATGTTTTCCCTAGTTGTAGGATCCCACTCCACCTCACATATTTGAAGCTACAGTCATTGCTTCTGATCCAACAAGCACATGTAAGCATCATACTGACCGAGAATTAGACCAATGGCGAGTAGATAAGAGCTGTTGAAAGTTGGATGGCCTTAGGCATATATATTAATTAAGTCTTGGATAAATCTCGAAGGCCCATTTGTGCTTTCATGACATGGTGGGTAGTTTAGTTCGACCCCAGGAGTGGAGGAGAGTTGGGACGGAACTCTCTTCCACATCTCATTGGACCATGAGAAAATGAGTGTTACATGTGCGCTCGGCGCTCCTCCTCCGCCACCCACCTCGCCTTGCCCGCTCGCATCGTGTTTCGTGAACAAGTCGAGCTCAGACCTATGTCATGCCTGCACTTTATCTTTGCCGGTTGAAAAAGGATAATTAATTGGTAAGTAATTACGAGTCATTAGGTTTTAGGGAGGTGGTTTGTTCATCCCGCTTTTACTACTTAGTATGTTCATAAATATGTCTGTTCTATGCCTGGTACGCACTCGCATGATTAGCTTACAATACTATGAGATTAATACTGTTAGCAATGTCGTCATATAATTTACTTATGGATTAAATTAATCAGAAAATTGCTAATATATCCGACAAGACCGTCAGTTCACCCGAAATTGCTAGTCAATCAAGCGCGCGCATAACTTACGGATCTGAAGTGACTTGATTCGTGAACACGGCGGAAGAGAAAGGGGCGAAGTGGCTAGGCTAACCATACCAGGAAGAGGAGGAAGTGGGCGAGGAAGCGGTCCCCGCCGCCGCTGCCGTCGGAGTCGGAGAGGCCGCGGGAGCCCATGAGGGAGAGCACTCTCTGCACCTTCTCTAGCTCCAGCAGCGCCTCCATTGCTTGGTGCCGTGCTTCCGCTCGATCTTGGTTTCAGGTTTCAGGTTTGTACGAATGAATTCACTGAACAGAGACGAGGAAAAGATGGAAACGAGAAGGCTTGGCCCTGACTGGAAATAAGCTGGTCCAGATGGGCTGGGCCACTTCTATCCGGCCGGCAGGCTTTAAGCAGCAGGGAGGGGGAACCGGCGCTCACGCGCACAACTCGTGGGCCGCCCATTATGGAGCCACGCGCACAACTCGTGGGCCGCTCACACGCAGACAGGTCGGTTGGGGTTAACCGGTCAATTCTTGACCGGTTGACCATTGACAATTGACTTTTGTGAAAATTGAGTGATTTTTAAAAAAGGGCAGTGATCTGCGCCGGCGCACCGGCCCAACAGTTGGGCCGGTCTAGCCCCAGCCGTCAGATCTGGTCCCTTGCACCGTCAGATCCGTTCCTCCCCTCATCTCCTTCTTCAACCTCCCGTACGGGGCAAAAGGACGGGTCCCCTCGTGCGCGTCGACGCCTCAGCACGCGCCGACCGCCTCGCCTCGCCTCCTCACCGCCGGTCGCCCTCGCCGTCGGTCGCCTACGGTCGCCGCCCTCGCCGCTGGTCGTCCGCCCTCACCTATGTCGTCTTCGTTTGTTTCTGAAACCTCCATGGATGCAGCAGCGTGCGGCCATGGTTACGGCCGGTCGAGGTTGCAGCCCGCCGCGAGCCCGTAGCAGCTCGCCGGCGACCGGTTGCAGCATCCGCCCCTGCCCCCCGTGCTGGATCTCGCCACCGGAACAGAAACCCGTGCTGGGTCGCAGCTCGGCCGTGATGGATGTAGCAAAACATTATGCCGGTTGTAGCAAAAAACGATGCTAGTTGTAGCAAAACCGCGACGCCGGCCGTGTGTTGTAGCAAAACATGACGCTAGTTGTAGCAAAATGATATGCCAGTTGTAGCAAAAATCTATGCCGGTTGAAGCATGTAGCAAAACTGCAGCTTCAAACTTCTTATCTCAGCTGCGATCCCGCGATGACGATGATGCCGTTTTGCTGCAACCGTAGTAGATTTTTGCTACCACCGGCGATTGAATTCGCTACAACCGGTTCCAGCAAAAATTCGCCGTGGGGTGTAGTCTGCCATAGCTTACCGCTGCAGCCCGCCGTCGTCGTTGTAGCAAAAAAATGTTAACCGTATGTAGCTTCTGTGGTTGCCGATTGCAGCAAAAAATGACATGGGTGTAGCAAACACAAAAAAAAAGTTTCCATCGTTTTCAGAAAAGCTTCGACTGTAGGTTGAAGCATTTCACACATACGATTGAAGCTTTCTCTACAACGGATGCAACTTTTCTGGCCATGCAGTGTATGGTTGTAGCTTTCTTTTTCAATGGTTGTAGCTTTTTTCATCTATGGTCGAAGCTTTTCTATCAACGGTTGCAGCTTTTTTCTTTGTAGCAGCCTTGGTTAATGCTTTCTCCATCGTTTCGGGTTGAAACTTTTTCATCAAGGGTTGTAGCATTTTACGTCGACGGTTGTAGCACTCCGCCATGCCAATGACTGCTTGCAGCTTTTGATGTATCTGGTTGAAGCTTTTTCCATCTTGGTTTGAAGCATTTTGGTTAACGGTTGTAGCATGAGGGCGTGCGGCAGGTTCTGCAATGCCTCCGCCATGTCTGCAGCGCGAGCGCCGCCGTCCTCGCAGCTCGCCGTCACCATGCTCGCCATCCATGATGGCAGCTCTCCTGGGCACCGGTTGCAGCAGGCCACGACGCGGTCCCAGCTTCCGCCGGGGCCGGCGAGCGAGGACGGCGAACGGCGACGGGGACGGCCGGCGCGGGTGACCACCGGCGATGAGGACGGCCGGCGGGGGCGGCGAACGGCGACGAGGACGGCCAACTGAGGTAGGGACCGGCGAGATGAGAGAGAGAGAGGAAGCAGCGCAGCCCACCCATGGGTCGCGAGATGAGATCCGCGAGATCCGCAGCGCCACGTGGTTGCTCGCGAGTGGGTCGCGGCGTACGCGCGTGGACTGGACCGGCCGAAGCTTCGGCCGGTGCCCCGGCCCTAAACGTTTCCCTTTTAAAAAAAGGGCCTAAAAGCGGTTCACAAATTCGAGAAATTTCATAGGTTTAAAAAAAGTTCATGGATTCAAAAAAGTAATGAATTTTCAAAAATCGTCTGTTTTGAATAAAATGAAAAATATTATCAATTTTGAAAAAAAAAATTCACAAAAATCGAAAAATAAACATCAATTTTGAAAAAGAAATCATTGAATTTAAAAGTCACAAATTGGGAAAAATTCATTGAATTTAAAAATAAAAAAATTGGAAAAAAACAATTTTGGAAAAACATCAAATTTGAAAAATGTTCATAAATTTTAAAAAAGTAAAGAAAATAAAATAAAAATAAAGAAAATAAAATGAAAGAAAAAACAAACAAAACCGGTCTAGAAAAAAGTTAAGGCTGGGAAGCTTCCAAAAATCGGAAAGAGCTCTCTCCCGTTGCACCCCTTAGATGGGTCGGCCCGACCGGAACGCCTTCAGCACCAGTTAACTGGTGTAGAAGGTGCCGAATAGGATTCAAGAGTACTATTGTAGCTAATGATGTGCCCGTAGGTTTGCGAGGGAGTACTTTGGCTTGCTTTGTTTCCTTTCTGGTTTTCTTCATTTTATTCACTTTTCCTTGCTTTTCTTTCAGTTTCTTTGTCGGGTTTATTTGGTCCTTTTTCAAAGCATGTCTAATTTTTTTCTTAGTACACAATGTACATTTTTATAGCACACGTGATACATTTTTCTGATAGACACTCGGAAATTTTTCTAATATGCCATGTACATTTTTTATAATAAAAAAATGTTTAAAACACTTTTTAATACTCCACCCATTCATAAATATAAGTCTTTTTAGATATTTCAATAATAACTATATACGCATGTATATAGACATATTTTAGAGTGTAGATTCACTCATTTTATTTCATATGTTGTCAGCATTGGAATCTCTAAAAGGACTTATATTTAGGAACGAGGGAGTACATGGTAACATTGTTTCCAAATACACGTTGTACATTTTACAATGACAATATTTAGAAGAAAAAAAATACATGAACATGTATTTACATTGTATAAAAATTCACGGATATTTTTTTGGAATCAAGTGAATATTCTCTTACATATTTTAATGGAAATAAACATTTTTTAGGCTATGCGAATATATTATTATGTCTATATATCATTTTCAAATGTCACAAACATTTGTTTTCGAACAGGGGAGTATTTCCATCAAATGTGACGTACATTTTTAATGGTACGAAACATTTTTTTCACATTACGCAACACTTACACATTTTATATTAAAAATTGCATACATTTTTTTTGAAATGTGGGAATATTTTTTCATTGTCATGAATGTTTTTTAAGTTATTAAAATTTTTAAAGACTGCACTAACAATATTTTTACACTATGTTAACGTTTTTTAAAATTCATGTTTTAAATTTCCTAACTAAATTTAAGTTCTTAATATACATATATGTGTGTGTGTGTGTGTTCAATGTAAATATAAATTTATTAAAAGGAGGAAAAAGATATTCTGGAGATGTCAGCATGACATCATCAGGACGAGCCACGTCCTACTGGGCAGGCCCACTACCGGTGCCTGTAGGCGAGGTAGCCATGCACCTCGCAATAAGCGGCACATAGACGCGTCGGTTGGTTGATAAGGATTTTATCTCATAGTTCCAACTTATGTCCTTTGAACTCATACCCAGCCGAGGCTAGGGTTCCTCCTGCCTCCCGTCAGCCCAGCGCCGCTCTACCTCGTCTCATGTGGCCTCAGGGCCATGGTGGCATGGTGGATCTCGGTCCTTGCCGGTGGGAGGGCTTTGTTTATTGATGTTTTTTTAGCTTTCTTAGGGTTTGTGTCCTACTCAGAGAGATGAGGCGGCGGCTCTCTGAAGATGGAATAAAATTCTCCCCGCCTAACCCACGTCCCGGTGGTGCTTCTAGCGTCATTGGCGGGCGTGTGGAGGTTTGTCTCCAGCGGATCTCGCTTGATTCGGTCGGTGTTTGTCTTCGATGGATCCACGTGGATCTGGTTTTTTGTTCGTGTGTTGACAGGTTGGATCGTTCCGATCTAAACTTCTTTTCAACGGTGCGGTTGTTGTTCTGGTGCGTTGGTCCTATAGGGCCTTAGCACGACGACTTCCTGACTGTCTACTATAACAAGTTTTGTCCGACTCCTGGGAGGGAGGGGCATTGAATGTGGCGTGCCTTCGGCTTGCTTCGGTGCTTGTAGTCATCATTAGGTGGTCTAGGATTTGGGTGTAATTTTTATTATTTCTGTTAGTTGTTGTATTATCATGATTGATGATGAATAGATTAGAAGTTTTCTCGAAAAAAAGAATGAACCAAACTCCAAGTGATGGTTATTTTTCTATGTTCCACATCACATGAACAACTAGTGAGGCTGGTGGTGACTATGTGGGCGATCTGGACGGCCAGGAGGAAGGCGATTAAGAGGGTATTTTCCGAACTCCTTTTGCTACACATGAATTTGTGACTCGATATATCTCTAAACTTGATGAGCTCACAAAACTGCAAGTGGAACGAATATCGCATGTGGCGCCGGTGGGTAACACTTTGACCTGGAAATTTCTGCCTAGTGGGATCGTCAAAATCAGTGTGGAGATGGAATTTCTAGATCTGGTTTAATTGGTACAGCTGCTGCGGTATGCAGGCATGACCAACGTTTATACTTGGGGTGCTTCAGTGCTAGTCTTACAGGGAGCTATAGATCATGCGCCCTTGAAAGCTATTGCATGTCAAAGGCATCGCGTTAGCTATGAACTTGAATCTTTAGAGGTTGCTCATTGCCACGGACTGTCTAAATGGGGTCAATGACATTATTGTAAAACAGGATGGTAAATATGGAGCGGTTATCAAGTATATTGTAGCATCTAGATCTTCTCTTACCTTGTGTAATTTTGTCCTTCAAAAAGAAAAAAGCTTAAATTATGAAGCCCACAATCTAGCTAGGTTTGCTTCTTCTTCTTTCTTTTGTGAGGGAGGTTTGCTTCTTCTTTAGATAAGGGCACACACATGGTGCAGAAAACTCTCTCTAGAAAAAACTAGTGCGGAAAATGTACTCCTACAGTCCTACTACTACCACCGAGCTGAAAAACTTGAGAACAGACTTAAGAATTTTTTGAAAAAAATATTATTATTTTGCTTTGGCCTAAGCGAGACCAAAGAGTGTCTTTTCGGCCTAAGCGAGACCGAAGTGTGCCTTTTCGGCTTTAGTGAGGCCGACAGGGCCATATTTTTAAAATTTACGAACTAGGGCATACATTTTCCGAATTTGTTAAAAATAATATTATTTTATAAAAAAATCCCAGACTTAAACTCTGACTAGTTCTCTCGACGGCAAGTACTGCTTCCCCGTGCACAGGTTGGTAGGAATGATAATGATACAGTACTTGGAAACAAACGAACACACGATCGGTATGCAAAGAACCTTTGAGGGGTCTGACGTCCGGTTAGGGAAGACGAAGTCCAGCACCTGAAGGAGCACGCCATGCGCGTGCGTGAGACCGGACACTGCCGAACCACTACTCCAGGTTTCTGAAACGACCGTGCGCGTATGATTGGTAGTCAAGCCTTCAACTGCTGCGTCTGCGAGAAAAACACGCTCTTGATCTCTGCACTTGGGTTGCCGTTCCCAGTTCAGGGTACGTAGTTCCACGCCAAACACGCAAAAATCAGGAACAGTGCTCGGGAAGCAACCGCTGACTCTGCACACCGTGCTGACCACTCCGGAAGTTTCAGCTGCCAAGTGCCAACATGGCTCACCTCACCGTCTACTCGATCTGGATGCATGTTTGTTGCAGCTCATATACGGTGATCTATGAGTTGTGTGTTGACGGGTTCTGGGTCTCTATGCGGGTGTTGCCTTTCAAACATGCCAACACCATCATATACGGTGATCGCAGGCTGACCAACATGGTAGGAGAAATTATCATAGCAAGGCGAGTTGTCTGACAAGTTCAGATCGAAAATCTGAGGCCTATTTTTCTCGAGAAGGAAGGACAGGCTCAGCATGAGATAGACCATATTCTAGAGATGGCCATGTATTACTGTTGAGCAATCTTTGATCCTCGATGGATCAATTCAACTAGGTCTACTTCTGACACTGACACCTAAATAGTTGGCCTGTGGTTCCGAGAATCACATGGATGCTCTTCTATTTTCTATATCGCGGGTCAACTGAGCCTCATCTAACATGTAGCATAACCGTTGTGAAAATGAAACGTTCAGGTCGGCCGAACCCAGGACTTCCGCTGCCGTGGATCTGGAATTTCCACGCGTCGAGCATCCTCACATGCACTGACACATGTTTTCCCATGTTTTTTAGCCAAGGTTTCATCTGGCAATGTCAAAGTGGAAAGACGTAAACGACGTACACTTATGTTAATTATTAAGATCCAGCTACAAGTAGTACGTGGTTATGCACTGATAACTGCTGACACCATGACATGCCGATTTGGTTATGATTTGATCTCTTGCCCTTAACGATGGGATCAACACAAGACGCGTCGTTTCCTTCCACCTGTTGCCATTCGGCGCTGTTCACGCAGTGATCAATTTTTTCCATCATGGTTGACGGTGGGCCGGCAAATTAACCGTCGTCACTCCAGACCTAGAAAGGAGCCATGACTTTCCCGTTCAGCGCTACGGTTGGAAGCGCCCTACCCGGAGCATCACGTCGTCGGTCGTTGGTGGCCTCGAGATGTAACGTCCACGGTTTCAGCTTGGATCGAATCTGTTCGAAGTTTACAATTTCACGGCTTGTCACACTCACACTAGTCTCTACTATTAAAATGGGATCGAACGTCTTGATGGTTCGACCTCCTCTCGTGGTTCGACCACCTAGTTCGATCCCCCGGCACCCGAAAAATCGCTACGAAAACCCCAGGCCTTCTCCCTCCCGCACGATTGAAAAAATCACGCAAAAAAAAAACAGAAAAAACAAGCGAATAGAAATCAGGAAACTACCATCCACGCATGCAGTCAGCCCCCACCAACGACTCCCACCCGCATCTTGCGACCCGCCGCCGTCTTCCTGGTCGAACTAGGGTTGGGCGCCACTTCCGTCTTCCCGGTCGACGGTGTCCTCGTCTTCGCCGGTCGCGCCCATCCCCAACTTCCTATCTCTCCAAGGGAGCTCGAGTTCTTCCCTATCTCTCTTGGTGATCGCCGTCCTGGTTCGGTGGTGCCCCAGCGGCGCGTGTAGGACACGGGAGATGAGCAGGGCGTTCTCAACTGGCAGTGCCAGGTCAGCTTCAGGTCTTTGGCAGCGCCATGGTCAACAAGGTGGTCTTCTCCAGTTTATGCCATCAGCACCAACTTTCTTTCCTGCAGCGCCGACCACCACATGTTGCTTATGTGTGAGGAGTTGCAACGGCCATTTAAGAGTGTATACGAATACATTGATACATTGATCCAGTGCGAATGACCTATTCTTCAATAGCACATGTTTCTGTTGAGAGCATTTGTATAGCCTTCTTCAATCTAGCATCAAAGTAATGAGGTAACTTTTCGGTCATCTAGGTTCATGGGGCTAGGTTGAAAAGCTCACAGAAAGATGTTGCCATTAAAGTCCTAAAGCCAAGAATTGAATATACTTTTGTCGCCGGTCTGAATTTTATCTATCTTGCTTCACATGTTTTTGGCTTCGTTGCCTCTACGATCCCGGTAACTTACCATTCTGCTAGCTGTTGCGATCTCACCGTCAATTCAGTTGCTGACGCTAAGCTCAACACACCACGCTAATTGGCTGCAGATAGATGTGATTGAACCTGGGAACATTTTTCTTGGCCTAAATGCCTAAAATAAAAACAAACATTTTAGTACTAATAAAATTGCATAAAATATCTTTGCAAATAAAAATCCAATGTATTTTGACTTAAAATTCAATTTCCAATATTTCTATTCTGTTTTTGAAGAAGTCATGTTATCTTCTCTCATTATTTTATTTATTTTGAAATTATTGGAATTGAAAATTGATGCAAATCAAGTTTGATCCAAACCCCACTTTGGAAAAATAAAACATGGGTCTTTTGGGAAACTTCCAACTCTCTCGACTGGTCCTTGAGTTCCTTAAAGTCCATTGGATCAATTTCCAACAAAAACAAAATTCAAAAATGCACAAATTATGAATGCATATGAATGATCTAATTATTAACATCCAACAATACACCGGCAAAATGAAAATGAAAATGCTTTTCCGCATGTTTGCAAGCAGGAAAATAGTTCACACAGAGAGATTATTTCTGGCAATCCGCACTTAGTCGATCATTTTTCCTATGATGCATTGTATCTTTTTGGTTGCTGAATATGATACTTGCACCCCATCAAAAAATTATGATTGTCAGTCGACTCGTCATAAAAAGTGTAGTGGATGTTGGAAAGTTTACCTGGTCTTCCATTTCTAAATTTCATGAAGACAATCCTAGAGATGTTAGTTTTATTTGAATTGTTGTTCATTTAGACATTCCTCTTGCTGCTGACCACAATACGATTAATTATATCACTCAGTGAGAAGTGACTCATTTTCCATGGTTATTAGAAGGTAGAAATATGGGAGACGACATACACCTTCATTCTTTGAGTACTCAACATATTTAGCTTGAGATCTACAATTTTTCCAAAAACCAAAAAGCAACTAGGAATACTGGTTAATGTAAGATTGCTCTAATCAGGCTTGTCTATCATTAACCTCCACGCAAAAAATGGATAGACATTTGGGCTAAAGTTTGTTGGAATTTGTTATGGGGATAGCGAAACAATCTTGGTTTGTGCTTAATTGTCAGGTTGGATAAAATGGTGAAAGATCGTGGATGTCGCCTAGAGGGGGGGGGGGGGGTTGAATAAGCGCTTTAAAATAATTACGGTTGAGGCTTGAACAAATGCGGAATAAACCTAGCGGTTAATTTGTCAAGAACAAAACCTATAACAACTAGGCTCACCTATGTGCATCAACAACTTATGCTAAGCAAGAAAAACTACTTAGGTGATAGCAAGATATATGACAAGAAAGCATTTGGCTATCACAAAGTAAAGTGCATAAGTAAAGGGCTCGGGTAAGAGATATCCGAGGCACGCGGAGACGACGATGTATCCCGAAGTTCACACCCTTGCGGATGCTAATCTCCGTTTGGAGCGGTGTGGAGGCACAATGCTCCCCAAGAAGCCACTAGGGCCACCGTAATCTCCTCACGCCCTCGCACAATGCAAGATGCCGTGATTCCACTAAGGGGCCCTTGAGGGCGGTCACCGAACCCGTACAAATGGCAACCCTTGGGGGCGGTCACCGAACCCGTACACTTTGGCAACCCTTGGGGGCGGTCACCGGAACCCGTCAAATTGCTCGGGGCGATCTCCACAACCTAATTGGAGACCCCTACGCTTGCCCGGAGCTTTACACCACAATGATTGAGCTCCGAACACCACCAACCGTCTAGGGAGCCCAAGCACCCAAGAGGAACAAGCTCAAGGGTACCAAGCACCCAAGAGTAATAAGCTTCTCAACTTGTAACTTCCACGTATCACCGTGGAGAACTCAAACCGATGCACCAAATGCAATGGCAAGGGCACACGGAGTGCCCAAGTCTTTCTCTCTCAAATCCCACCGAAGCAACTAATGCTAGGGAGGAAAATGAGAGGAAGAACAAGAAGGAGAACACCAAGAACTCCAAGATCTAGATCCAAGGGGTTCCCCTAACATAGAGGAGAAAGTGATTGGTGGAAATGTGGATCTAGATCTCCTCTCTCTTTTCCCTCAAAAACTAGCAAGAATCCATGGAGGGATTGAGAGTTAGCAAGCTCGAAGAAGGTCAACAATGGGGGAAGAACACGAGCTCAAAGGATTAGGTTCATTGGGGAAGAACACCCCCTTTTATAGGAGGGGGAAAATCCAACCGTTTTTTTTGAAGGTTAGGACAGTAGGAAAGGCTCCTACTGCTTATATATTACCACAATGTAAAAGTTTTGTTACATATGCACAGGGTGGGGGGGAGGGAGAAGAACAACTACATAACTAAGTTACAAGGTGGAGGCAACTTCCTTTGCAAGGATCCCTCTACAGCTCCCTCTATGTATATGTTCATTGTATAACAGCCAAAGTGTCGTGCACAAGTTGTTTTTTGTGATCAGGTAGTCTATGTAAGAGGTCTCAAAAATCATTTTTGAACCTCTCTTTCCATGAGTCAATGCATGGCAGCACTTTTCTAAAGTAATTGTTGTTACGTTCCTTCCACAAGCTCCAAGCTGCTAGTAGGAAAATCTCCATGATCATTTTGTGATTGTGCCTTTCTTTCAATCTTTCCAGCAGCTGAAGGCGATGTTGGTGATCACTCCAGGTAATGTTCAGTATCCTCCAGCAGGATTGGATGAAAGTGAAGTGGAAGAAGAGGTGTTCCACTGTTTCTTCAATGTGTTGACCACATAGCAAACAGTCCAGGTTGGTCCCAATGTTATAGTGTCTCCGTTTTAGCATGTTCCTTGTATTGAGACGGTCAGAAAGTAGCAGCCACCCGAAAACCTTTATCTTAGCCGTGCACTTAGTTTTCCATAGCCATTTGAATGCCACATGTGCAGTTATCTCTCTGAAGTAGTAACTGTAGTATGATGTTGTTTTGAAACTTTGTGCACCCCAACAGCAGGTCCATGTATCATTCGCGTTCGTGAGTTCCACGTTTGCTACCTCTCTTTGGATCTGCCTCAGCTCATCGTGGGCTTGTACTGAAAGTGGTAGATGAAAGGTTGTTGCCAGATCAGTTGTGTTGAGGAAGGCCTGAATCGGAATGTCTCCGTTCTTGCAGTAAGAAAATGCTCTTGGGTACTTTTCCTCATATATAGAATTGTTCCAGTCGTCTTTCCAGAACAGGGCTGAGCTGCCATTGTGCACATTGACTTGGGTCACTCCTCGATAAATTGGCATTAGTTGGATGAGGTCCCGCCACCAAAAGGAGCCGCAGGGCTCTGTTGCATGGGGTACAGACTCTGTATAGTAAGTATTCCAGATGAGGCTAACCCAGGCGTGTCATGCTGATTGTAGAACTTGTGTAGGAGTTTGAGCAACAAAGCGTCGTTTTGAACATGTAGGTCCAGTATCCCGAGCCCACCACTCTTTTTTGGGCGGCAAACCATGGACCAAGCTGCCAACGAATTACATTTGTCCCCATTATCCGTTTTCTTGTTCCAGAGGCAGTACCGTCTGATTTTGTCCAATTGGGCAATAATTTTCGGAGGGAGTCTTAATGTACCCATGGGGTAGATAGCCAGTGACGTGATGATGGAGTTGAGAAGTGCTAGTCTACCCGCATAAGACATGAGTGACATAGCCGCAGTAATTTTGCTTTCTGCCTTGCAAACAAACGGTGTCAGATCCAGAATCGAAGGTCGAGTAGTACCTAAGGGCAGCCCAAGGTAAGTGAATGGCATGGTTGCTTGAGCACAGCCAAAAATCGCTGTCAGCGTATTGCATTTGTCCTGAGGGGTGTTGATGGGCACCAAAGTTGACTTATGAAAGTTGATTTTGAGTCCCACTGAAGTGGCATAATCCTCAAGTATCTGTTTGATCATGGCGGCCAGGTTGATGCAAGCAGGGAGGACAATTATTGTGTCGTCAGCATATTGAATCACCGGGTATTGGTCATTACCCTTTGGCGGGATCGGGTGTTGGATGGTCTGATTTTGAAGTGCCTCATTAAGAGCTGTTTGGAGCAGGTCAGCTGCTAACACAAATAGCAATGGTGACAGAGGATCGCCTTGACGCACTCCGCATTTGCAGAGAAATTGGCGACCTGGCACCCCGTTGAGAAGCACCGAAGATTTGCCCGATGAGAAGATATTTTCCATCCAGGTTAGCCATTGAGTTGGAAATCCCATGTGTTTCATAATAAGCAACATCGCAGGGTGTTGGATCGTATCAAATGCCTTCGCGAAGTCTAGTTTCAGAAGTACGATCTCACGTTTGGATGCTTGGCACTGATGAATGTACTCGAAGGCCCAGGCAAGGCAGTCATGAATGGAACGACCACGGAGGAAGCCATATTGGTTGCGATGAACAATCTGCAGAATAATCTTCTGAAGGCGATTGGCAAGGATCTTGGTTATAAGCTTAAGACAGCAATTCAGGAGCGTGATGGGGCGAAAGTTATTGACTGTCACAGGAGCATTCGTCTTAGGTATCAAAGTGATATGTCCATAATTGATGCTCTCTAGATTCAAATTTTCTCCATGGAAATCTTCACATAGCTGATAAATATCATGTTTGATAATAGGCCAGCAAGCTTTAATGAATGCACCGTTAAACCCCGTTCGGTCCCGGGGCCCTATCTGGTGGCATTTCTTTGACTACCGCGTCTATTTCTGCATGTGTAAATGGGGTAATCAGGCTGTGAGAATCTACCTCTCGTCGGAGCATTTGTGAGAGGTTGAACTTCATTGGTTGTGGGTTGTATGATCCCAGTCTGTCTTTGTATGTATCAAACAAGATTGCCTCTTTCGCTATGTGATCGTCCACCTCAACTCCATTGTGATCATGCAAGGTTTTTATAAAGTTCTTTCTGTATCTTTCAGTGGCCACCGCTTGAAATTTTTTGGAATTCTCATCACCGAATTGAATCCATCGAATGGTGCATCATTTTTTCCAATGTTCTTTTTGATATTGTAGAAGGCGAAGCAAGTGTTTTTGAGTATATCTCTGAAATTACCTTCGGGCAATGTGAGGGATCGCCGGTCAGCAATGTTGTCTAGTTCAACTAGAGCTTTATTGGTGTTCTCAATCGCAATTTTCAGTCTAGAGATATGACGGCTCCAATGACTGAGAGCGTGACGGACTGCCTTGAGTTTTTGACACTGACGGGATGCTGCATTGGCCCTCTTGTTATATTTGATCCGTTTATTCCATGCTAGGGACACAACATCCATAAACCCTGGGTGTGCGATCCAGTAGGTTTCAAACCTGAATATCTTACTGCGTGGGATGGTGGTCTGAATGGCCACAGAGCAGGGTACATGATCAGAGACTGGCTTACCAAGGGGGGTCACCGTGGTGTTTGGAAACGTGGCAGTCCAGTTTAAGGATGCGAAAAACCAGTCGAGCTGTTCCAACAGAGGGTTTTGTTGCATGTTAGACCATGTATATCTTCTGCCCTTTATAGGTAGCTCAGTTAGATTTTGTTCACGGATAAAGTCATTGAAAGTTAACATATCGTGGACGTCCCCTCCTGGTTTATTGCGATTTTCCGGTGAGCGTATGTAATTAAAATCACCCAGAATGAGCCAATCTTCTGTCGAAGGAATAAGCAAGTCAAAAAGCCATTGTGTATATGTGGATCTTTGTTCTCCTTGACAAGGACCGTATACATTTACTAGTTTCCAACGATGGCCCGATTGGGTTGACGTAAATTCGACCCCCAGAGCAAAATGTTCAGATAAGAAAACCCGTCCCGTGAAAAGATGACTATTCCATATCGTAATAATACCACCCGAAGCGCCGCGCGAAGGAATATAAGCAAACTTATCAAATCGTTTGGGGCATAAAGCTTTAAGGGAGGAATCATCAAAGCAAGGCATTTTTTATTCTTGCAAACATATAACCGCACAGCCACTAACGTTGATTGCATTAGAGAGAGCTAGTTGTTTCTCTGACGAATTAAGACCACGGATGTTCCAACATAACACGTTCCAGTTTTGCAAAAGAGGCATAAAAGTAAAGATACTAGAGGATAACTAGATCGAGGAGGTTGATCCATCCGCCTGCTTGGAAAGCGCAGCAACCGGTAGTTCTGCTGGAATAGCACACAGCTGTGTGCCGATAGCTTGCATTGACTCAATTGTCGTTGGTGGTGGGATCTCTGCCCCTTGCACTTGAGGGAGGTTGTCATCTGCAGTAACTGGAGCAGCAGGGTTGATGCGGGGCTTCACCTTGGATTTAGGCAGACGCATGTCAGAAGGTTGGGGGACCCGGAATCCATCGTACTTGGTCGATCTATTGCTGCGACGAAGTGATGTGGTGTCCACAGGAACAGGAAGCTTCCCTTTGCGCTGCTTGTTAGCTCTGTTGCTAGCTTCAGGCATAATACTTTCTACATCAGACTGAACTTCCTCCAGAGAAGTGTTGCTGTTAGCAGACAGAGCAGTGGAACCAGATTCAGAGAAAGCAAGTGCAGTATTGGATTGTTGCTTAGATGAGTCCAAAGAGCTGTTCTCGGAGGTGTCCTGACTAGCAGCACCAATGATACCAAGAGGTGTGTCCACCGGAGCAGTTAGTGCCAGCAGATTGTTGTTGTTGTTGAAAGCAGGTTCAGTCAGTTCGGAAATGTGCTCTGTATTCGCTGGATCTGAGTGACCTGGAAGTGGCATCTGAGTAAACTGAATCCCTGTGCTCCCCATGTCCACTTGAATCTCCACACGAAGATTGTCATTCCTGAAGCCATATCCACCATTCCATGGCCCAACTGACGCCAAGAGAGGGCGCAACGCCGCAAAGATACAGTTATTCAGTTGCTGACGGGGCACCGGGTCGTTCTGCAGGAGTGCCATAAGCTGCTCACCTTGAGTGGAGAGACCACAACGAATCCCTTGTGCATGTAGTTCCACAGAAACATTGATTCACTCGACAGCAGCAGGTGGTTCCATGTCACTAGGCAACACTATCATAGCCAGGGAGTGTTCAGAGCTAGAATCATCAGAGACAGTGATGGAATCATTCCAGGCTTGAGCAGCACTATCCACTGTATTGTTGTCAGGGACTAATCCATCTTCCACTGAGAGACCTTGTTCCGCCAACCACGCTTGGTAATTCATCAGGAACGGCGGCATAGGAGGAGCAGGAGGTTCGGGCCAGGCGCCCCAACCTTGATTAGCATCACCAGGTGCAGCCTGACCTTCAGGAGGCGCATTGTTAGGAGCAGCGTTCTGCACGAGCCAAGCATGGACCTATTCTTGATACAGTTGCTCTGCAGTGAGATGAGGACCATGGAGGGGGTGTGGATTGCCATCAGGTGGGGGTTCTTCTTCGCCAGCAGGGGGCACCTCAGGGAGCAATGCATTCCAATCATTGCTACGAAGTATGGTGATTTGCACTGTCCAACAGTCGCGAGCACCACCGAGTTGCCAAACTACAAAGCTCTTTGGGATAAGTCTGAGACTGATCACACGCGCTTTGATAAGCATGAACCGGCGATCCTGCCGTGGATTATACCAGGAAACTAAAGACCCAAATCCACCCAGAGACTTGTTGATGTAGTAGTCCGTCTGGTAATCATAAGGGAAGCCGAAGTACATAAGCCAGACCTCGGGTCCAAAGGAGGTAGTACGACGGTTCAGAGATTCATGGTGAGGAACAAAGGATACAAGCAGATCTTCATCTTCTAACTCAAAGGGTGTGGCAACCGCAGTGTCCCTGATGAACGAGTCTACAAATCCAAAGATGCCTATGCCAAAAGGATGATCGCTCACCTCGGTGGTAAAAAGCTGAGCTTCATGGAGCAAACCTCGGATGGTGTTGCGGATGGTGGCCCGGCGGTGCAGAGGGATGTAGTGGCTTGTCTCCGCTATTGCCAAGTAATCATGGTTGAGAGGAGGGATCGGGCCAACCACCATGCCGCTGCGGACGACACGGTTCGCCGGACCAGGCTCGACGGCGAAGCCCGGCGGCAGTAACGGGACTGGGTTGAGGGGATAGTTGGCCATTGCAGTGGAGCAAAGTGAAGGTGGCAGGGGGGGCGAATGGGTGGGCAAGGGCGGTGTCGCTTGGGAAATCGCAACAGAAGTTGGAACGTGAGGGGTAGGATGGGAAGTCTGCGACATTTTCGGGACCCACTTCCATTTTTGTTTAAATTGCTTTTTGAGACAGGCACGTTCCAGATCCCCATAGTGATCGCAGGATGAGCAGCGGGCGGTAGTTCTCGGTCTGGGCTGTCTATCCATAATAGGCAATATGTGTGCAGATAATTCGGTATTGTGGATTGCTTTCTCCTGGTTATTTATTAAGGAATAATGAATCTTTGGTAAAGACCGGGAGGGGCAATCAATTACCTTATGACCAGGAGAGGAGCAATAAATGCAAATAAGCCGAGCTTGGCAATGTATTTTCTGGTGTCCCCATTGTAGGCATTTAGAGCAGAGGGAGGCCCAATTGATGGCTAAAGTATCAATGTCTTCCTGAGAATAGCAGGCTTGGGCCAGATCCGCCTTGTGACGGGCTGCGAGGATAGGAGGCCAACTGGAGTGGGCCGGGGCATATTTGAAAGCTGAGGCCAGGAAACTCTGTGGCAGACGTGGATAAGGCACCTTGATCGGGCATTTAAAAGCTCCCAGACATAAAAAATCATGGGTATTATTATCCTCCAAATCTGCTTGTCGGAGATAAATGTCCATTAAGGATTTGTGTCTGCTGATAACCTTAATTGCCGGTTTGTCATTAATGCACGCGACGATTTCGCCAAATTTGATTTGTTCATGATCAATGATCGAAGAACCAGAATGAACCGGAGAGATCATGGAAGAAGAAGCCTCAGCAGCATTGGAATTAGAGAAATTCATGTGTGTCATCGGGACCAATGCAAACTTACTGAATTCTCTTCGGGATGAGTCCTGATCAATAGAGGCTTGAGTGAAGAAATCCAGTTTTGATGAGACCGCTATAGAACGGCGATTATCAAGCTCTGGCAAGGCCATGTCCGCATGCCAAATATCAGGAGAAGTCGGAGCTCGAGTGAAACGGCCATTGAATAGATGAAAGTGACACACAAAATCCGGCCACACCCGATCCTTGAGACCATAGATAAAATGACCCACTTTATTATTGGCTACCGAGAACTTAAAAGCACGCGGATTGATTTTCTTCACCTTGAAACCAGAACTGATTCCGCCAATGCAGCATTGTAAGGCAATACCCACAGAATCCACATTGAGCGGGAAGGAGGCCGAAGAGAAAGTGACCACAAGAAAGAACTCCTGATGATCACGAGAAGGAGAGAAGTGCACCATGGAACCAAATTTTCTCCTCACCTGATCCGCAAGGGCAAGCCCCGGGGCAAAATCCCAGTGAAGAAGACTGTCCATCTTGAACTAATCTAGAGATCGCCATGATTCTCGGTGGAGCAGGTGGAGGGGAAAAATCCAACCGTTATGCTCACAGCCCGCACCGAGCGGTACTACCGCTCCTATGAGCGGTACTACCGCCAGGGAGGCAGAAGCCCAATGAAACAACACTACAAACGGGCAACAGGGCGGTACTACTGCAGGAGCGGTACTACCGCCTGCCCTTGCGAACTACCACGCGACCACGGAACAACTGCCGCGCCTACAACCGCTGGAGCTAGCTACGAGAAAAAAGGCGGCACGGTACTACCGCTCACAGGGAGCGGTAATACTGCGCAATGGCGGATGTAAAAAAGTACATCCGCGCCTACTACCGCACGCAATCAGCGACAGGATGCGAGGCAGCGGTACTACCGCTCACTAGGAGCGGTACTACCGCGTAGGACGCGGAAGTAAAAAATTACTTCCGCGCCTACTTCCGTGCGCGCCAGCGTTCTGGGCTAGAGGCAGCGGTACTACCGCTTACAGGAGCGGTACTACCGCTCCCTTGAGCAGTACTACCGCACGCCACAGAGGCTTTAGTACTTGGATGCCTTCAAAACGCAGCTAAAGACAACAGATGGATCCAATAAAACCAGAACTGCCATAACTTCTGCAAATGAGCTCCGAATTGAGCAAACTCAAGCTTGTTGGATACAAGACAACGAGTGGCATAGAAGAGGCACGGGAGGTATGCCTAACACATAGAGGAGTGAAACCTCCAACAGAGAAGAACCGGCATAACCTCCAACATCGAAAACATCATAGAAGATGCAAGTGAACTCCGTTTTCGATGAACTCAAGCTTGTCAACAAGATGACCAAAAGCTCCAAAACTCACAAAGAGAAGCAAACAAGAACCAAGAAAGATGATGCAAGGATGAAATGGTTTGAGCTCTGTACGAATGATACAATCAAGCTACTCATCGAGAGCCCCCTTGATAGTACGGCAATCGATCCTATAACCCGGTCTCCCAACTACCATCATGAGACCGGTAAAATAGAAAACCTATCAAGGGCAAACCTTTGCCTTGCACATGGTCCACTTGAGCTAGATGAAGACGATCTTGACTCCCTCAAGTTGGACCACCTTTCTTGATTGCGTTGGCTCGATGAAGACTAGTTGATTGCTCCCCCATACTCCACTATGGGTGAGCCACTCTTCCGCACATCTTCACAAGTCCATTGTCACCACAATGGACGACAAGCTTCAAGCATTTGATCTCTTTGTGATGCTTCCTTGAACTTGCACACCGCAACCTAACCCCACAAAGAACTCTCACGAAGATTATGGGTTAGTACACAAAGCATAATTGACAATGCTTACCATACCATGGGATTGCTTGATCCCTCCCGGTACATCTTCTACGCTTTGTGTGTTGATCAACTTGATTCACTCTTTTACTTAGTCTTGATCAACCTCTCACAAGACCAATCTTTAGGTAATTCCTTGAATAGCACCTTGGTCATCACAAACTCTCCTTGAAACCAACAAATGTACTCCAAGAAAAGCCTATGGACAAAACCTTCAAATATAACTCAAGGCAACCATTAGTCCATAGAGATTGTCATCAATTACCAAAACCAAACATGGGGGCACCGCATGTTCTTTCAAATGGCCGCTGGTGTTGGGAGTTGTTGAGCTAATTAGGAGCATTCTTGATGTGTCTCATTTGGTCATTTCAACTACTACATAAGATTGTCCCATCAGTTTTTTATGTATGTAGGGTTGTTGTACTTATAAATTTTCTTAAAGAATTTTGCATTGTAGGGAACAACTACTTCTGAGTTTTGGGGTGGCAGCAGCAAGGCCGAGGAGCATGATCATGAAGATGGGCGACTACGGGGAATGCATGCACATGGAAGGGTGGACATCACCGTTACCCCCGCAGGGACAACTATGCCGACAATTGTTTGCACATTAACTAATTTATAGCATAGGTGAGAATGATATAATTTTTCTTTATCAATAGTCATATTTTGTCAGATTAAGATCTACATGTAAACATTCCTGCACCTTGTATCATATAGGACTAGCCTAAAGGGATTATGCTTGATCTTCTAAGCTAGGTGGTATTAAAAAGACATTTCTCACCAAGCAAGGTAATTATAATAAGCATCAAGGTCAGCACGAGATTTTTTTTTGAGATGACCCAAATATGCTGAAATATAGTCAGAAGATCCCGATCTTACTAAACACAGTGTTCCTGGCTTATATATCATTTTTAATGTTCTACTCAAGTAGCAGGCAGTAGGTGACTTCAGTTTTCATCATGTTATAGGCAAATCTTGGTTTATCTAATGTAAGAATAGGGTCACAGTTTGTTCAACTATATATACAGCAAAGGTTGCCTGCCACCAGGATTGCCTCCCGTTGCTTGATGTATGTTGAGCATTCGTTTGTAACATAATCCAAGGTACATATCTGATGAAGGGGAAATCGTGTGTACACTTTTTATGTACCAGTATATATGTGTTGTCTCAAACTGTAAAACACGATCAGTGATTATTTTGTTATTAAACAGTGCTGGAGATGACAAACCAAAGAGCACATGCCCCATTAGAGGTGAGTGGAGTTGAGGTATGTAGTGCACTTAGAGGGCGAAGTATACAGGCTGAAAGTTCGTTCAGGCATGAGCTGCTTTGTAGCAAACTTATACCAAAAAAGGCTTTCGCCCCTGCTTTGTAGCAAACTTATAGACCCTCTTGTTTTACACTGAGAGGAGATACTCTTTGATGCTCTGCTTTGTGGCGCCAGAGGGAGATATCGTGTTGCTTCTGTCCTATTCGTGTATATCTGTATATCTAAGCTTAATAACAATTTATTACACTCTTTGTTAATTTTCTGTGACTTAACTTCTTGATGACACGTTTCTTGTGTGAAGGCCCGTATGTTTTATCAAACAATTGGTTCTAATAAAAATAAATCATTCATGTGCTATGTGTATTGCTAATTAACTGCACATTAATGACTTGACTGTGTACCACTCTATTTTGTGCATTGAATCTGGTAAGGCTCTCCTTGTTTTCTTCTTCTTTTGTTCTGCAAATGACATAATAGGTCCAAGCTATTGTCCGGAGAAGCTAAGACTAGGATAGGAAGTGGAAGTACAAATTTAAAGTTGTCACAAATAAACGAAAGAAGACATTCATATGATACATTTTTTCTGAAAATTATCATTATTATGTGTCCTTGCGGTTACAGTGTTGTAGCCAAAGTTCGTTCATTCAGGTCTTACTTCTATGTTGCATAGATGGCTGGAGACACACATTTGTGCAACCTTTCCCATTCATCATATAGAAATGCATACACCTTTTATCTCTATTTCAGAAGCAACATTTTCTGCTAAAATGAAGCCAAAATGCTTTCGCAAACAAATGTAAGTGCAATATTCAAATTCACTTGTGCTTTATCGCTTCAGGAATGGTGCCTCCTTTAGTTTTTTTTGAATTTTATTATTTTCGGAATATTACATGACTATGTTTTCGACACTTGTGATTTTCAACATCCATTATGTCTATACTATATGAGATGATGAAGGGACCGTGGCAACGCACGGGCAGTCAACTAGTCTAGCCTAGACTGTCGAGGCCTTGATCTTCTTCAGATAACATAGCATAGCATGTCCCCTCTTCCACTCCACCTTTGGCCTTAATCCACTGCCACTGCATAACAAAAGCGACGTCTGCAGTTGGAGTGGGGTCTCAGGTACCAAAGCGACACTGTGCACTGTTGAGTATGTTATTTGTGCATGTATATTGACTAGGCCCACCTCTCTAGTTTGTTGTATAGATTGAGGTAGAGGCCCCACCTTGTACTTATATATATTGTGCACATTGCACCGAATCAATACATCATGCAATTCATACATCCAATATGGTATCAGTTTTTTAGGTTTTCCTCTCGCTTCCGCCGCCGCCGCTGCCGCGCGTCTTCTCCGCGCCGCCGCCGCTACCCTGCCGCCTCGCTCCGCTGCTTTTCCTCTACGCCGCCGCAGCGTAGCTAGCTAGCCAGCCCCGCCCGCTGACTTTTCTTCGCACGCCCAGCGTAGCTAGCTAGCCAGCCCCGCTCGCTGACTTTTCTTTCCACGCCCGCGCGTCGTTCGCTAGCCAGCTGGGAATCGATCCCGCTCGTACCGCGCCCCGTCCGCCCGCTGGGATTCGATCCCGCCCGCCAGCCGCCGCCCGGTTCCCGTGACCTGCTTCGCCAACCCGCTCGCTTCGCTATCCCACCCGACGCCCGCCCAGCCACACTGCTCGGCCCGCGCAACTTTGCTTGCGCGCTCGCCTTCGCACCTCTTCGCCTCGTCCGAAGCCGTTGCTGCCGCTGCGCCATCGAGTGCCATGTCGTCTGTCACCTCCTTCGCGTCCATCAATTCTAACCCGTTCGCCGACACCAACCCTCCCGATGTCAACGAAAACCGCAGGCTCAACATCTTCGAGCGGGTGCCGGTTCGTCTCTCCCAGACGGACTCCTCCTATCACACGTGGAAGACGTACTTCTCCCTCGTGTTCCGGGAGTACCATCTCATGGACCACGTGGACGGCACCGTCGACTCCAGCCTCGTCCCCGAGTTTCAAGACTGGTCCACCATCGACACCACGATCATCCGCTGGTTTTTCCTCACCATCACGCTCGACCTCTTCCAGACGGTCGTGACGGACGGTGATGATGCCTGCGCCGTGTGGACCAAGCTGAACGGGCTCTTCACCGACAACAAGCTCCAGCGTCGCGTTTTTCTGCAGCAAGAGTTATTTGGGTGTCATCAGGACAACACCTCCATCGACGACTATTGTCGCCGCCTCAAGACTCTCGCCGATGAGCTTCGCGATATTGGCGCCAAGGTCGATGATGACCTCCTCCTCAGCACGCTCACCGCCGGGCTCAACGAGGATTTCGGCAATGCCGCGGGGAACCTCAGCCTCATCCCCAATCCGTCCTTCGCTAAATTCGTTGCATACCTCCGCTTGGAGGAGAAGCGGATGAAGTAGGTGAAGACGCGCGCCATCCACACCGCTCTCGTCGCCGGCACCTCCCGCGGTGGGCCTGATGAGGACATGACTACCTTGGATACGAGCAAAAATATTGCATACATGCATATTTGTCAGGTGATTTCTAGTGCAAACTATTCAATAATATATTTATGTTATCCAGAACAAAAATACTTCACACACGTTTGTGTTTTGTCTAATTGCAGGTGTATGGGACATTTGTACAATCCACATATGAAGATAGGGGAAAAGGAGAAGTTTAGGTTATGTTCAAAAAGTCCTCTCACGTCATTTTTGGGCCAAGAGAAGATAGAGTCCAAGTCTCTCACGTTCTGGATTCAGATTCGGACTGCACAGACATACCTGACTCAAAACGCCAACAACTTTTTCATACGGACTCCGAATTGGCTGATTCTTTTCTTGTTGGAAAGTAGATTTCGTCCTCTTTCCAACCCAATTGGATTCACCTTTAAATTCGTCCGGAGCGTTGAGATATGGACGAAATAATCTAACGCTGCAGCAGAATCCGAGTCAAACAACAAGTCCAAAGGTGTTGCATCACCTCCACTTGGGCCCATGAGCCTTGTACGACCTAGGGTTGGTTTTAGGCTGCCTTGGGACGTCCTCCCACCTCCTTGGCCTCCACCCTTGCTCCTATATAAGTAGATCCATCTAGTAGCTTTTTCCTTGGGTTTTGTTTAGATTAAAAGTTCGCCATAGCTGCAACTTCGCGTACTTCGTTTGTGTTCAACGACCAGACAAAGGCGTCACAGAATCCCACATTCATTAATAAAGCTTTCCTCTTTTATTCGCAATATCCAGATTGCGATCTTAGTTTCTTGCTTGTTCTTCGTTTGCTCGCAGGAAATAGACCCACGTGGTCAGGTTGATCGTGCTCCGGCGTGGTTAATAACCCCTCGGAAGTTGGTTCAGCGATTGCTAAGGCGCGACGTCTTCGCACGTTCGTAGCCGGATCGTCAAAGTCGACTCCCACAGAAAACGATTGCTATCTCATCGAAACATCGGGACACCTTTGCCTCTATCAAGTGGTATCAGTTTTCAGGTTGCTCGGTGAGAATTGAAGGAAATATGCCCTAGAGGCAATAATAAAGTATTATTTATTTCCTTATATCATGATAAATGTTTATTATTCATGCTAGAATTGTACTAACCGGAAACATAATACATATGTGAATACATAGACAAAGAGTGTGTCACTAGTATGCCTCTACTTGACTAGCTCGTTAATCAAAGATGGTTATGTTTCCTAGCCATAGACATGAGTTGTCATTTGATTAACGAGATCACCTCATTAGGAGAATGACGTGATTGACTTGACCCATTCCGTTAGCTTAGCACCCGATCGTTTAGTATGTTGCTATTGCTTTCTTCATGACTTATACATGTTCCTATGACTATGAGATTATGCAACTCCCGTTTACCGGAGGAACACTTTGTGTGCTACCAAACGTCGCAACATAAATGGGTGATTATAAAGGTGCTCTACAGGTGTCTCCAAAGGTACTTGTTGGGTTGGCGTATTTCGAGATTAGGATTTGTCACTCCGATTGTCGGAGAGGTATCTCTGGGCCCACTCGGTAATGCACATCACTATAAGCCTTGCAAGCATTGTGACTAATGAGTTAGTTGCGGGATGATGTATTACGGAACGAGTAAAGAGACTTGCCGGTAACGAGATTGAACTAGGTATCGAGATACCGACGATCGAATCTCGGGCAAGTAACATACCGATGACAAAGGGAACAACGTATGTTGTTATGCGGTCTGACCGATAAAGATCTTCGTAGAATATGTAGGAACCAATATGAGCATCCAGGTTCCGCTATTGGTTATTGACCGGAGAGGTGTCTTGGTCATGTCTACATAGTTCTCGAACCCGTAGGGTCCGCACGCTTAAAGTTACGATGACAGTTATACTATGAGTTTATATGTTTTGATGTACCGAAGGTTGTTCGGAGTCCCAGATGTGATCACGGACATGACGAGGAGTCTCGAAATGGTCGAGACATAAAGATTGATATATTGGACGACTATATTCGGACACCGGAAGTGTTCCGGAGAAGTTTCGGATAAAACCGGAGTGCCGGGGGGGTTACCGGAACCCCCCGGGGAAGTATTGGGCCTTAGTGGGCCTTGAGGGGAGAGAGAGGGCAGCAGCCAGGAGGTGGCGCGCCCCCTCCCATGAGGAGTCCGAATTGGACTAGGGGAGGGGGGCGCAGCCCCTCTTTCCCTCTCCCTCTCCCTCTCCCTCTCTTTCCTTCCCCCCCTCTCTTCCTAGTTGGACTAGGAAACGGGAGTCCAACTCCTACTAGGAGGAGGACTCCCCCCCTCTCCTTGGCGCGCCCAAGGCAGCCGGCCTCCCCCTTGCTCCTTTATATACGGGGGCAGGGGGGCACCTCTACACACAATTGATATACGATATTTTAGCCGTGTGCGGTGCCCCTCTCCACCATATTACACCTCGATAATATCGTTGCGGAGCTTACGCGAAGCCCTGCGTCGGTAGAACATCATCATCGTCACCACGCCGTCGTGCTGACAAAACTCTCCCTCAACACTCGGCTGGATCGGAGTTCGAGGGACGTCATCGAGCTGAACGTGTGCTGAACTCGGAGGTGTTGTGCGTTCGGTACTTGATCGGTCGGATCGTGAAGACGTACGACTACATCAACTGCGTTGTGATAACGCTTCCGCTTTTGGTCTATGAGGGTACATGGACAACACTCTCCCCTCTCGTTGCTATGCATCACCATGATCTTGCGTGAGCGTAGGAATTTTTTTGAAATTACTACGTTCCCCAACAGTGGCATCCGAGCCTGGTTTTATGCATTGATGCTATGCACGAGTAGAACACAAGTGAGTTGTGGGCGATATAAGTCATACTGCTTACCAGCATGTCATACTTTGGTTCAGCGGTATTGTGAGATGAACCGGCCCGGACCGACATTACGCGTACGCTTACGCGAGACTGGTTTCACCGTTGGGAGCACTCGTTGCTTAAAGGTGACTGGAGGGTGTTCGTCTCTCTCACTTTAGTTGAACCGAGTGTGGCTACGCCCGGTCCTTGCGAAGGTTAAAACAGCACCAACTTGACAAACTATCGTTGTGGTTTTGATGCGTAGGTAAGAACGGTTCTTGCTAAGCCCGTAGCAGCCACGTAAAACTTGCAACAACAAAGTAGAGGACGTCTAACTTGTTTTTGCAGGGCATGTTGTGATGTGATATGGTCAAGACATGATGCTATATTTTATTGTATGAGATGATCATGTTTTGTAACCGAGTTATCGGCAACTGGCAGGAGCCATATGGTTGTCGCTTTATTGTATGCAATGCAATCGGCATGTAATTGTTTTACTTTATCACTAAGCGGTAGCGATAGTCGTAAAAGCAATAAGTTGGCGAGACGACAACGATACTACGATGGAGATCAAGGTGTCGCGCCGGTGACGATGGTGATCATGATGGTGCTTCGGAGATGGAGATCACGAGCACGGTGCTTCGGAGATGGAGATCACAAGCACAAGATGATGATGGCCATATCATATCACTTATATTGATTGCATGTGATGTTAATCTTTTATGCATCTTATCTTGCTTTGATTGACAGTAGCATTATAAGATGATCTCTCACTAAAATTTCAAGATAAAAGTGTTCTCCCTGAGTACGCACCGTTGCGAAAGTTCTTCGTGCTGAGACACCACGTGATGATCGGGTGTGATAGGCTCTACCTTCAAATACAACGGGTGCAAAACAGTTGCACACGCGGAATACTCAGGTTAAACTTGACGAGCCTAGCATATGCACATATGGCCTCGGAACACGGAGACCGAAAGGTCAAGCATGAATCACATAGTAGATATGATCAACATAGTGATGTTCACCATTGAAACTACTCCATCTCACGTGATGATCGGACATTGTTTAGTTGATTTGGATCACGTAATCACTTAGATGATTAGAGGGATGTCTATCTAAGTGGGAGTTCTTAAGTAATATGATTAATTGAACTTAAATTTATCATGAACTTAGTACCTGATAGTATCTTGCTTGTTTATGTTAATTGTAGATAAATGGCCCGTGCTGTTGTTCCGTTGAATTTTAATGCGTTCCTTGAGAAAGCTAAGTTGAAAGATGATGGTAGCAATTACACGGACTGGGTCCGTAACTTGAGGATTATCCTCATTGCTGCACAGAAGAATTACGTCCTAGAAGCACCGCTAGGTGCCAGGCCTCCTGCAAGAGCAACGCCAGAAGTTATGAACGTCTGGCAGAGCAAAGCTGATGACTACTCAATAGTTCAGTGTGCCATGCTTTACGGCTTAGAACCGGGTCTTCAACGATGTTTTGAACGTCATGGAGCATATGAGATGTTCCAGGAGTTGAAGTTAATATTTCAAGCAAATGCCCGGATTGAGAGATATGAAATCTCCAATAAGTTCTATAGCTGCAAGATGGAAGAGAATAGTTCTGTCAGTGACCATATACTCAGAATGTCTGGGTATAATAATCACTTGATTCAACTGGGAGTTAATCTTCCGGATGATAGCGTCATTGACAGAATTCTTCAATCACTGCCACCAAGCTACAAGAGCTTCGTGATGAACTATAACATGCAAGGGATGGATAAGACAATTCTCGAGCTCTTCGCAATGCTAAAGGCAGCGGAGGTAGAAATCAAAAAGGAGCATCAAGTGTTGATGGTCAGTAAAACCACTAGTTTCAAGAAAAAGGGCAAAGGGAAGAAGAAAGGGAACTTCAAGAAGAACAGCAAGCAAGTTGCTGTTCAGGAGAAGAAATCCAAGTCTGGACCTAAGCCTGAAACTGAGTGCTTCTACTGTAAGCAGACTGGTCACTGGAAGCAGAACTGCCCCAAGTATTTGGCGGAAAAGAAGGATGGCAAGGTTAACAAAGGTATATGTGATATACATGTTATTGATGTGTACCTTACTAATACTCGCAGTAGCACCTGGGTATTTGATACTGGTTCTGTTCCTAATATTTGCAACTCGAAACAGGGGCTACGGATTAAGCGAAGATTGGCTAAGGATGAGGTGACGATGCGCGTGGGAAATGGTTCCAAAGTCGATGTGATCGCCGTCGGCACGCTACCTCTACATCTACCTTCGGGATTAGTTTTAGACCTAAATATTTGTTATTTGGTGCCAGCGTTGAGCATGAACATTATATCTGGATCTTGTTTAATGCGAGACGGTTATTCATTTAAATCAGAGAATAATGGTTGCTCTATTTATATGAATAATATCTTTTATGGTCATGCACCCTTGAAGAGTGGTCTATTTTTAATGAATCTCGATAGTAGTGATACACATATTCATAATGTCGAAGCCAAAAGATGCAGAGTTGATAATGACAGTGCAACTTATTTGTGGCACTGCCGTTTGGGTCATATCGGTGTAAAGCGCATGAAGAAACTCCATACTGATGGACTTTTGGAATCACTTGATTACGAATCACTTGGTACTTGCGAACCGTGCCTCATGGGCAAGATGACCAAAACACTGTTCTCCGGAACTATGGAGAGAGCAACAGATTTGTTGGAAATCATACATACAGATGTATGTGGTCCGATGAATATTGAGGCTCGTGGCGGATATCGTTATTTTCTCACCTTCACAGATGATTTGAGCAGATATGGGTATATCTACTTAATGAAACATAAGTCTGAAACATTTGAAAAGTTCAAAGAATTTCAGAGTGAAGTTGAAAATCATCGTAACAAGAAAATAAAATTCCTACGATCTGATCGTGGAGGAGAATATTTGAGTTACGAGTTTGGCCTACATTTGAAACAATGCGGAATAGTTTCGCAACTCACGCCACCCGGAACACCACAGCGTAATGGTGTGTCCGAACGTCGTAATCGTACTTTATTAGATATGGTGCGATCTATGATGTCTCTTACTGATTTACCGTTATCGTTTTGGGGTTATGCTTTAGAGACGGCTGCATTCACTCTAAATAGGACACCATCGAAATCCGTTGAGACGACGCCTTATGAACTATGGTTTGGCAAGAAACCAAAGTTGTCGTATCTTAAAGTTTGGGGTTGTGATGCTTATGTGAAGAAACTTCAACCTGATAAGCTCGAACCTAAATTGGAGAAATGTGTCTTCATAGGATACCCAAAGGAGACTGTTGGGTATACCTTCTATCACAGATCCGAAGGCAAGATATTCGTTGCTAAGAATGGATCCTTTCGAGAGAAGGAGTTTCTCTCGAAAGAAGTGAGTGGGAGGAAAGTAGAATTTGATGAGGTAACTGTACCTGCTCCCTTATTGGAAAGTAGATCATCACAGAAATCAGTTTCTGCGACACCTACACCAATTAGTGAGGAAGTTAATGATAATGATCATGAAACTTCAGATCAAGTTATTACTGAACCTCATAGGTCAACTAGATCAAGATTCACACCAGAGTGGTACGGTAATCCTATTCTGGAGGTTATGTTACTAGACCATGACGAACCTACGAACTATGAAGAAGCGATGGTGAGCCCAGATTCCACAAAATGGCTTGAAGCCATGAAATCCAAGATGGGATCCATGTATGAGAACAAAGTATGGACTTTGGTTGACTTGCCCGATGGTCGGCAAGCCATTGAAAATAAATGGATCTTCAAGAAGAAGACTGACGTTGATGGTAATGTTACTGTCTATAAAGCTCGACTTGTTGCGAAAGGTTTTCGACAAGTTCAAGGGATTGACTACGATGAGACCTTCTCACCCGTAGCGATGCTTAAGTCTGTCCGAATCATGTTAGCAATTGCCGCATTTTATGATTATGAAATTTGGCAAATGGATGTCAAAACTGCATTCCTGAATGGATTTCTGGAAGAAGAGTTGTATATGATGCAACCGGAAGGTTTTGTCGATCCAAAGGGAGCTAACAAAGTGTGCAAGCTCCAGCGATCCATTTATGGACTGGTGCAAGCCTCTCAGAGTTGGAATAAACGCTTTGATAGTGTGATCAAAGCATTTGGTTTTATACAGACTTTTGGAGAAGCCTGTATTTACAAGAAAGTGAGTGGGAGCTCGATAGCATTTCTGATATTATATGTGGATGACATATTGCTGATTGGAAATGATATAGAATTTCTGGATAGCATAAAGGGATACTTGAATAAGAGTTTTTCAATGAAAGACCTCGGTGAAGCTGCATATATATTAGGCATTAAGATCTATAGAGATAGATCAAGATGCTTAATTGGACTTTCACAAAGCACATACCTTGACAAAGTTTTGAAGAAGTTCAAAATGGATCAAGCAAAGAAAGGGTTCTTGCCTGTGCTACAAGGTGTGAGCTTGAGTAAGACTCAATGCCCGACCACTGCAGAAGATAGAGAGAAGATGAAAGATGTTCCCTATGCTTCAGCCATAGGCTCTATCATGTATGCAATGCTGTGTACCAGACCTGATGTGTGCCTTGCTATAAGTTTAGCAGGGAGGTACCAAAGTAATCCAGGAGTGGATCACTAGACAGCGGTCAAGAACATCCTGAAATACCTGAAAAGGACTAAGGATATGTTTCTCATTTATGGAGGTGACAAAGAGCTCATCGTAAATGGTTACGTTGATGCAAGCTTTGACATTGATCCGGACGATTCTAAATCGCAAACCGGATACGTATTTACATTGAACGGTGGAGCTGTCAGTTGGTGCAGTTCTAAGCAAAGTGTCATGGCGGGATCTACGTGTGAAGCGGAGTACATAGCTGCTTCGGAAGCAGCAAATGAAGGAGTCTGGATGAAGGAGTTCATATCCGATCTAGGTGTCATACCTAGTGCATCGGGACCAATGAAAATCTTTTGTGACAATACTGGTGCAATTGCCTTAGCAAAGGAATCCAGATTTCACAAGAGAACCAAGCACATCAAAAGACGCTTCAATTCCATCCGGGATTTAGTCCAGGTGGGAGACATAGAAATTTGCAAGATACATACGGATCTGAATGTTGCAGACCCGTTGACTAAGCCTCTTCCACGAGCAAAACATGATCAGCACCAAGACTACATGGGTGTAAGAATCATTACTGTGTAATCTAGATTATTGACTCTAGAGCAAGTGGGAGACTGAAGGAAATATGCCCTAGAGGCAATAATAAAGTATTATTTATTTCCTTATATCATGATAAATGTTTATTATTCATGCTAGAATTGTATTAACCGGAAACATAATACATGTGTGAATACATAGACAAAGAGTGTGTCACTAGTATGCCTCTACTTGACTAGCTCGTTAATCAAAGATGGTTATGTTTCCTAGCCATAGACATGAGTTGTCATTTGATTAACGAGATCACCTCATTAGGAGAATGACGTGATTGACTTGACCCATTCCGTTAGCTTAGCACCCGATCGTTTAGTATGTTGCTATTGCTTTCTTCATGACTTATACATGTTCCTATGACTATGAGATTATGCAACTCCCGTTTACCGGAGGAACACTTTGTGTGCTACCAAACGTCACAACGTAAATGGGTGATTATAAAGGTGCTCTACAGGTGTCTCCAAAGGTACTTGTTGGGTTGGCGTATTTCGAGATTAGGATTTGTCACTCCGATTGTCGGAGAGGTATCTCTGGGCCCACTCGGTAATGCACATCACTATAAGCCTTGCAAGCATTGTGACTAATGAGTTAGTTGTGGGATGATGTATTACGGAACGAGTAAAGAGACTTGCCGGTAACGAGATTGAACTAGGTATCGAGATACCGACGATCGAATCTCGGGCAAGTAACATACCGATGACAAGGGGAACAACGTATGTTGTTATGCGGTCTGACCGATAAAGATCTTCATAGAATATGTAGGAACCAATATGAGCATCCAGGTTCCGCTATTGGTTATTGACCGGAGAGGTGTCTCGGTCATGTCTACATAGTTCTCGAACCCGTAGGGTCCGCACGCTTAAAGTTACGATGACAGTTATATTATGAGTTTATATGTTTTGATGTACCGAAGGTTGTTCGGAGTCCCGGATGTGATCACGGACATGACGAGGAGTCTCAAAATGGTCGAGACATAAATATTGATATATTGGACGACTATATTCGGACACCGGAAGTGTTCCGGAGAAGTTTCGGATAAAACCGGAGTGCCGGAGGGGTTACCGGAACCCCTCGGGGAAGTATTGGGCCTTAGTGGGCCTTGAGGGGAGAGAGAGGGCAGCAGCCAGGAGGTGGCGCGCCTCCTCCCATGAGGAGTCCGAATTGGACTAGGGGAGGGGGCGCAGCCCCTCTTTCCCTCTCCCTCTCCCTCTCTTTCCTTCCCCCCCCCCTCTCTTCCTAGTTGGACTAGGAAAGGGGAGTCCAACTCCTACTAGGAGGAGGACTCCCCCCCTCTCCTTGGCGCGCCCAAGGCAGCCGGCCTCCCCCTTGCTCCTTTATATACGGGGGCAGGGGGCACCTCTACACACAATTGATATACGATATTTTAGCCGTGTGCGGTGCCCCTCTCCACCATATTACACCTCGATAATATCGTTGCGGAGCTTAGGCGAAGCCCTGCGTCGGTAGAACATCATCATCGTCACCATGCCGTCGTGCTGACGAAACTCTCCCTCAACACTCGGCTGGATCGGAGTTCGAGGGACGTCATCGAGCTGAACGTGTGCTGAACTCGGAGGTGCCGTGCGTTCGGTACTTGATCGGTTGGATCGTGAAGACGTACGACTACATCAACCGCGTTGTGATAACGCTTCCGCTTTTGGTCTACGAGGGTACGTGGACAACACTCTCCCCTCTCGTTGCTATGCATCACCATGATCTTGCGTGAGCGTAGGAATTTTTTTGAAATTACTACGTTCCCCAACAAGAATTTCCAGTTTCCCCTAGATTAGATTTATTTTCTTACCTATTGTCCAAGAAAAAGCCACAAAAAAGTTAGATCTATTCATCCTTTTGTCCAAGCCAGTCTGAGCCTTTGCAATTTTCTTTTCATTGTTTGCATTATTGAATTATCGGTTGCATCGTCGTGTCGAGTTGCTGGTCTTAGGGTCTAGTTCGTTTAGAGTTTCGAGTTCTGTTCACATTAGTCACGTCGCCGCTGCATCGTTATCCCTTCCGCTGTCCACCACACCATCCATCAATTTCCACCACGTGCTACCCATAGTTCATTGTCACAATCATAGTTGAGGTCGTTCACATCTTCGCTTGATCCAATCTGCATCTTATCTAGTTTGTCTTGGAAAGAGGGAGAGAAAAAAAGACAGAGAAAAAAAGGAAAAGAAGTCAGAGAAAGAAAAAGAGAGAAAGAAAAAGAAAAGAAGTGTGAGGAAAAAAAAAGAGAAGAAAAAAAAACAAAATTCGGATCTATCTAGACTCAATCTCGTTGTTGAATTCGGATTGGAATCTGTTTTGTGCACTGTTTAGTAAAACAGGCATAACTTCCTCATACGAAGTCCGTTTTGGCTCCGCGAGTACTCAAATGAAAGCTAGCGACGAGCTGCATCTAAATAGTTGCAGAGAATAATTCAATATTTGACACCTCAAAATCATCTTCTAAATAGGTCTTTTTGCCCTCCGAAGTTCGCGGACACAGCTTATTCCAGTTTTTCAAGCCAGTTTCAGAATTCTTTGACTCCTCATATCAACTCGGAATTGAGTGATTCTTTTTGCATTGGAAAGCTTGAGTTAGTAGCAATCTTTGAAAAAATTATCAGAAAATTGGCTCAAACTTTTGAAGAGGAAAGTTGGAGAGTTGTTGTATATCCTGCTTGGCAGTTGTTTTTCATCATTATCTTTACTGTCGTTGTGATCTTCACTTATATCTTGCTGTCCAGAGCTACTTAGTATCCTTCATTGATGCTAGTTGTGCTACGCCGTGACCTCATTAGTGTTCTAGGCTCGTGTCTCTAGTTCCGGTCTAGCCTAGGACCAGCACAGTACCGTCGTTGAGCGTTTATTCAACATTGCATCTTTGAATTGATTATTGCTAATATTTTGCTACCATATATAGCCAAAACAGTGTGGCACCCCGGCTCAGAGCGACCGGTTTACCCTGCATTGCCAGCCCAGAGATCATGTCTTCTGGCAACACACAACATATTGGTACATAAAACAACCGTTTTATTGATGCTAGCGGAACAGAGTTCATATTACAACAGTGGTCGAGGCCAAGCGGCACACTCGGTGCGGCGGAACAATATGTACATTATTTAGTGAACATAAAGGGGCCTTGACTCGAACAACTACGTGGCAGCGGAATAACGTCTTAGCGGAAGCTCCATATCACAGGGACACTAATGTGGACACGATCTAGACTCGAACAGCGCTCCTTTCCAACGAGACTTTCCTGAATTCTGGCATGACACGCCAGGTTAATACATTGAATGTACTTGCAAGCTCACAACAAGCATAATCATAATGACAAACAATATCATGATATTTAACCAATTATTAATAATGCAACACTAAATGTCAACATGCTGTGATCAAGCCCGAACGTCCCTCAGGACAGCTTACCAAATGTGATCATCTCTGGACCACAAACACACCACCATAGTGGTCTTTCTCAAGACCAACTCGTGATCCTTACGGTGATCACAACCACGACCATCATTTGGTCCCAAATACCTCGATGGCCTTCCTACCATCCATTGACAATGCAAAGTTCATAGCTTAATGTGCAATTTTTATTAAACGTTGACTCATGGTGGGACCTAGTACGAGGTGTCCGTGACCGTGGACTCGGCTATCGATAGATTATACACTCTGCAGAGGTAGCACACTGTACCCACACCACGGAACCCATGGCCTCGCATTCCCATTCGGGTGGACCAACGGCATTCCGACAAAACCCCTCCATTGCCACAACACTCTTCCGGCCACTCCGACCCAAATCCCCAACGGGCTGGTCCTGGGTGGCCCCGTGTCTACCAAAGACACCCCGACCACCGTCGTGGTTAAACACTCCCACTCGGGGACTCGGTACCATAATCTCATCAACGAGCACACAAGATTATGTGTGCTTACCGGGCCAGGGCAAACACGACATAATCTTCCCTAGATGGAGGCACCGACCAGAGGCCGTGTCAATGGACCGAATCAAGGCCTTCCCACAAGGCAAATGTGGTTGCACTGGAAAGAACTCGATTCAGCGGCACCATGACCCAGTCAACGGTATATTCAAGTTGAGTTATATTCAGGATTAACTTTAAACTAAAAATGACCGGTGTCATAGCATGCCATGAAATGCAAAACAACACATGCATCACATATTGATAAAAAATGACCGACATCATCCATATGCACACCAAGCATAAACGTCAACAACTCATATTACTCTACTTGCTCAAAAATGACTCACAACTTAACCAAAATATTTTGCAACAAGTTTTATTAATTTCCTACGCAAGAAAGTAACTCCGATAAATCTTTCATATGCTTGACCAAAAGATATCATTATCAACAACTCTTAATTTCTTTATCACTAAGTTGGGTTCAAACATACTGTAAGACAAGTAATATGATTAAACAAGTATTTTTCTAACAAATTTTTATCAATGTAAGAATGCAAACACAAAGCTTTAAATAATTACTAACATGCATAACAAAATTATTTCTAGCATCACCTCAAATAAATCTTAGCTTGCTTTACCCACTTAAACTAGTTTCAACTATTCTATAAATCAAGCATAACAACTGACCAATAACTAACAGAATACAAATAATTCAATAATTATTTAAATGCATGGGTTAATCATTTCATTCAAGTGAGAAAATCACAAATATTGAAATGGCATCATAAAAATGTTGTTGTGGCTTGCCTTAGTGCAGATGAGGTTCACAAACCTCCTGGTGATCCTCAAGACAAGCCTCACCTTCTGAAAATCATTTTAAACACAAAAAGAGAATATCAAGAACACTTCTGAAATTCACCGGAAATTCTAAACAGCTCAGAAAATCTCATCTTTGGTGAGCTGTTAGATTTCCTTTCAAAGAACACAATGCAAAAAGAATCATCTCATTTGGACTTATGGTTAAAAAGTTAAAATTGTTTGAAGCTCTCTGGAATGAATTTGAATAAAAAGAAACAGCTGGGGGGGTGACGTCGAAGGCGTAAAGCCCAGGGGCGCCACCACTCGTACCGCTTCGCGCGCATACTGAGTGGCTGACTAGCGGGCCCCGCTAGTCAGGTGGGGGAAGAGGGAGAGAGAAACAGAGACGGCCGTGGCTTCGCCAGAGCTCTCGTCGGCGACGAGGGCTCTTTGGCCAAAACGAGAGGGAGGGATGGCAAGAGGAGGTCGAGGCGCACCTGCCCGTACCCGTAGCGTGGCTAGGGGTGGTTGGACGGCGTCGGAATCTAGCTCGCGAGCGGAGGCAGAACGAGGAGGTCGTCGGAGTTGAGGAAGACGGCGAGCAGAGGCCACTCCAGAGGCTCCAAGCGGGTGAGATGGCCTCACCGGAGAGAGGCGGAGGCCCTGGAGAGGTCGCCCAGGCCTGGGAGGGGCTGGAGCTGCCGCGGCGACCAGAGGGGATCGCCGGCGAGCTCGAGCTCGGGGACGGCGGCCCGAGGCCTGCCCAGCTGGGCTACGGCTTCCTACTCGACCGTGGAGTGTGTGTGAGTGCTGGAGGATGCTCAAGAAGGTTGGGGAGGGGCTCTATATATAGGCGAGCGGCGAGTGTGCTTCGGGCTCCGCCGGTGGACACCTGTCCACGGCGCCCGGCGACGAGCGGCGTCAGTGAGAGGGGGAGAAGGCGACGGAGGCCACGCGGCCACTGTGGGCGAGCGGAGACGAGCATAGGATCAAGGGGGTGACGACGAGCACAGTGCGCCCGCACTGTTGGGCTGGCCGGACCTTGCCCGTGCTCGCTGCGGCGAGCTCCGGCGTCGGCGAGTGCCAGGGTGGAGTTAAGGACGTCGAGACGATGATGGTGGTGAGGTTTGGCATGGTTGGGCAGGCGGGGGAAGCAAGCACGGGCGAACAGAGCGTTCGGCGGCACCCAGAGCGCGTCGACACGCATGCCTGGCATCGTGGACACGCGTGGTCACCACGCGAACTCTCTCCCCAGGCCAGCCTTCGTCCAAAAATCATGTCTGGTATGTTGTTCGTGGTAGTTTTGAAGTTTACCACGGTTTGGTTTGGATCCAGGTGCAGTAGAGAAAATTTTACAAGTCTGGTAAGTTTCTGGACAGTAACTTTGTGATGTTACTGTGGTCAAATGGTTGGGAGTTTGGGGCTGTGCTTTGGAGGCTAGTTATAAGTTACTAAGGTAAAGATGCACAAGAAATTTCCGGTCAAATGGAGCAAGTAAAATGGTAGTTGCTGTAGAAACCACCATTTCTGTCCAGAACAGAAAAGATTTTCTGTAGCAAAAATATTCGAAAAAGTGATGAAATATTTTTGCTCAGGGAGATGCCCTAGGGTCTCTAGAATATTTGTGAATTATCTCAGAATTTTCTGAGCCATAAAAATTAGGGTTTCTTTGGAGCAAACAGATCTGGCTTAGGGTTTTTGAGAGAAAATGAATATTTTTCATTTAAGAAAAATATTCCAAAGGTTATTTTGAGGTGGATCAGAAGTGAAATGATGGTTTGGGAGAGAGATGAACACTTGGGTGAAAGCCAAGGATTCCCAAGTGTTTAAGTCCAAATGAAAAGACTCAGAAACTCCAAGTTTCAAAAACTTTCAAATGAAATTTCAAGCAAATAAGAAAGGGCAAAAACCAGGCTGTCACAAACCTCCCCCACTTAGAATGAATCTCGTTCTCGAGATTCGGTTGCTTGGGAAAACCACTCTTGATACTGACTCTTAAGGGACTCTTCCTGCTCCCAAGTTGCTTCTGGCTCGGTGTGATGCTCCCACTGAACTTTGAAAAAATTTCTGACTTTGGTGCAAGTGACCCTTTCCACTTGATCCAAAATTTTGGACGGTCTTTCTTCATAAGTTAGATCCTTTGCCAATTCTATCTCAGCCATTGCAGTCCTTTTCTCAGGCGGGGATATGCATTGTCTCAATTGCGAAACATGGAACACATTGTGTATTTCTGACAACTCCGGGGGTAGTTTCAGTTGGTATGCAACCGTACCCACTCGAGACATAATTGAGAATGGACCAATGAATCTGGGTGCCAGCTTTCCACGAGTCTGAAATCGCTTAACTCCTTTCATAGGAGTGACTCGGAGGTACACATGTTCTCCGGGTTCAAAACTGACCTGCCGGTGCTTTGCATCATAATAACTCTTCTGACGGGACTTGGCCAATTGCAGTCGGTCCCTGATTTCCCTGACTTGTTTCTCGGCTTCCATCATGAGATCGGTTCCGAAGATATGGCTATCTCAAGCTTGAGACCAATTTAGAGGAGTGCGGCACTTACGACCATATAGAGCTTCATAGGGTGACATCTTTAGACTAGTCTGGAAACTGTTGTTATACGAGAACTCGGCGTATGGCAAGCAATCTTCCCGGTTCGCCCCGTTGGCTAGCACACAGGCTCGCAACATATCTTCGAGTATTTGATTTACTCGCTATGTCTGACCGTCCGTCTGGGGGCGATAAGCAGTACTATATTTTAGTGTTGTCCCCAAGGCTTGATGGAGGCGGGACCAGAAAGCGGAGGTAAACAAAGAACCTCGGTCGGAAGTGATAGTCCGGGGTACCCCATGCAGACTGACGATTCTGGATATATACAGTTGCGCCAGTTCATTTGCTCTGTATCTGGTGCTGACCGGGATGAAATGAGCAACCTTGGTTAGGGTGTCCACTATAACCCAGATTGCGTTTTTGCCTCGCTGAGTCCTAGGCAATCCGATGATGAAGTCCATGCAAACATCATCCCATTTCCATTGTGAAACTGGCAGTGGTTGGAGAAGTCCGGCTGGCTTCTGATGCTCTGCTTTCACCTTGTTGCATATGTCGAACCAAGCTACAAAATAGGCAATGTCTTTCTTCATCCCATTCCACCAGAATACTTGTTTAAGGTCTTCATACATTTTCGTACTTCCCGGATGAATGGAATACGAGGATTCGTGTGCTTCTCCCAAGATTTTCCTCTTCAAGTCCGGTTGATTTGGTACACAAATTCGTCCACGGAATCGGAGGGTACCGAAGTTGTCCTTGAAGAAATCTGGGAGCTGCCTTGCATGTTTTTGTAGCTTGGCGTCATCTGGCTGGGCCTTGCGGATTTCCATCTCAAGTGTGGGGGTGACTTCCAAAATATTAGTGAGGCCAGCATCCACGATGACCAAGTTGAGCTGAGCGATCTCCTCCTGAAGTTCGGTAGGCAATGATTTTAACATGACATTTAAGCTGACGGGCTTTCGACTGAGCGCATCGGCAACGACGTTGGCCTAGCCTGGATGGTAATTTATTCCAAGGTCATAATCCTTGACCAAATCTAACCATCTTCGCTGACGGAGATTTAAATTTGGCTGAGTGAAGATGTACTTGAGGCTTTTGTGGTCGGTAAAAATTTGGCACCTTTTTCCAATGAGATAATGTCTCCAAATTTTTAATGCATGAACCACTGCAGCCAATTCCAAATCATGAGTAGGATAATTTCCCTCATGTGGTCATAGTTGTCGTGATGCATAGGCTACTACCTTGCCGTCTTGCATCAATACACAACCAATACCTTGTCTGGAGGCATCGCAGTACACGTCGAAGCTGCGATAAATGTCTGGAAGGGTCAATACGGGTGCGGTTGTCAGACGTGTCTTTAGCTCATAAAAACTCTTCTCACAGTCCTTGGTCCACTCAAAACTTTATATCCTTTTTGAGCAGTTCCGTCATAGGTTTAGCAATTTTGGAAAACCCTTCAATGAAACGACGATAGTATCCAGCTAATCCAAGGAAACTCCGGATCTGTGTTACGGTCGTGGGTGGTACCCAATCGAGCACATCCTTTACATTGCTCGGGTCCACGGCTATGCCTTCGGCAGATAGTACATGCCCGAGAAACCCAACTTGCTTGAGCCAAAATTGGCACTTACTAAACTTGGCGTATAGCTGATGGTTGCGGAGCCGTTGTAGCACTGCACGGAGGTGATCCTTATGCTCTTCTTCACTCTTGGGGTAAATGAGGATGTCGTCGATAAAGACTACCACAAATTTGTCGAGGAAGTCCATGAACACCTTGTTCATCATATTCATGAAGAAGGCAGGGGCATTGGTGAGACCAAAGGACATCACAGTATATTCGTAAAGACCGTATCGTGTAGTGAATGCGGTCTTAGGAATATCTTCCCTTTTATCTTGAGCTGATGATATCCGGTCCGTAAATCGATTTTTGAGAATACTTTAGCCCCACTGAGCTGATCGAACAGATCATCAATCCTTGGCAGTGGGTATTTATTTTTGATGGTGACCTCATTCAGCTGGTGATAATCTATGCACATACAGAGACTGCCATCCTTTTTACCCACGAAGATTGCAGGTGACCCCCATGGTGAAGAGCTGGGACGAATATAACCTTTCCGGAGTAATTCGTCAAGTTGTTTCTTCAGTTCCACTAATTCTGATGAAGGCATCCGGTAATACTTCTTGTATAATGGTGCGGTTCCGGGCACAAGATCTATGGCAAATTCCAGTTCCCGATCTCGTGGCATGCCTGGCAGTTCTTCTGGAAACACATCAGGGTACTCACTGACCACAGGAATAAATTCCAATTTGATCACAGCAGTGCACACTAGTTCTGGCTTGGGTATATGCTTGCGAGCATAGAATTTGGTGAGCTGCCCATTCAGACTGGTTAAATTGACTTCTCGGGTTGCGCAGTTTATACAAACTTGATATTTGGTCAGCCAATTCATTCCCAATATAATATCCAACTGTTCAGACTCAATGATTATCAGAGATGTTGGAAAGTGGACCCCGTTGATATTGATCTCCAGATCACGGCAGACTAGATTGCTCTTGATTATAGATCCCGGGGTTTGTACCAGCATATTTTTGCCCAAGATTGTGCAAGGAAAATTGTTTTGGGCGGCAAAACTCCGAGAAATAAAAGAGTGGGAAGCCCCAGAGTCAAATAAAATTACTGCAGGTATGTCATTAACAGAAAACATACCAATGACGACTTCTGGCTTCTCTTGGGATTCATTGGCGGAGATATGATTCACGTGCCCAGTGAAGTTTTGCTGGGTTGGCCCTGACTCCATAAAGTTGACTTGTGGCCTGCTCAGCGCATTCACCTTGTGGTTCTTGGGGCACTGTTTGGCATAATGTCCGGGCTGCCCGCAAGTGAAACAAGAATTATTGCGCTGCCGCTCCTCATGCATTGGATTGGCCACAACATTCTTGACTTGAGTGGTGGTCTTGTTAACATTCTGCTGCCAATTTGGCCGGTATTCCACCTGAGTCTGCTGCCAGGTACGAGCCTTTTGCATAGGTTTCCCATCCTTCTTTGGCTCAAACTTGCGCTTGTTGTCGTTAACAGGCCTATTATCTGATATAAGCTTGTGTTCCCGTTCAACAATGAATGCCTTGTCTACCAGAGTTTGGAAATCCGTGAAATCAAACATACTGAGAGCACACCGAAGTTGCGGATTTAAACCTCCAAGAAATCTGTCCATCTTCCTTTCTTCGGTGGCCACGTCATACAGAGAGTAACGGGCCAGATGATTGAATCTTTGCAGATACTCAGCCACAGATTGATTTCCTTGGACAAGTGCGAGAAATTCACGCTGCTTGGCCTTCATAACCCCAGTAGGGATGTGATATTTGCGGAACTTATCCTTGAATTTTTCCCACGTGACTTCCTCATCAATCGGCCACATGGCTTTTGTATTTTCCCACCATATGGCAGCTGCGCCTTCAAGGTAATGGGTTGCAAATAGGACTTTATCATTTTCTTCAATACTGGCGATCTCAAGCTTTTTCTCCATGGTGCGCAACCAGTCGTCTGCATCCAATGGGTCAATAACCTGACTGAAATTGGGTGGATTGGTCCTCTGAAAATTTGACAGCTTTGAGTGATGACCATTCTGATTTCCATTTTGTCCAACTATAGCTTGCACACTTCTCAATATTTCAATCAGATCACTGTTCCTTTTTTCTTCAAACATACGCAGAACTTGCTCGGTGGAGGGAGGATCAGGCGGAGGAGGTGGTGGCTGAACGTACGGCTCGGGAGAATATCCTGCCTGTCGTGCGGAACGACGAACAGGAGTTCCCTCACGAACGTTGCTACTGCCGCCTCCCCGCGTCATCCTATTGAGTATTTTTCCCCAAGGCAACGAAATCGAGATGAGAGACATCCAAGAATAAAATTGGGGAAAAGCCAGCAACAATTCTCGAAAAAGACAAAAGAGCGAAGAGAATACGGCGATTAAAGTCCCATCATAATTATACATAGACTCATACATGAACATTTAACAACCTGACTGGTTTCACTACTCTCATACATGAAGCATCATGACTCGTACAACTACATCCGTACACCATCTAGACGACTGCGAATACTCAAAGACACTACTGCTCTGCTGGTGCTGCGGTGTCCTCCCCTGAAGCGGTCTCAGATCCCGAACTGACGTGGTTAACGGAAACCTCCGGGTTAAAGGTAACACGACGACGCTGCCTCGAGGGCTCTCCCTCAGGGGCGGGGGTAGGATGAAGCATCTGGGCTGCAGGAGTAGCAGGAAGTGAGACCCACTCGGCAGGAGTGGTCGGCAGGAGTACTGAGAGGGTTCACGGCCGGAACGCCTGTGCTACTCGGGGGAGTAACCGGCGAAATAGGGGAGCTAGAGCTAACTGGGACATAAGGGGTAAATCCTAGTGAGGATGGAGTAGTGGTGGATCTCGTAGTGACCAAGGTAGCGGCTAAAGCAGTACGGGCACGAGTCAGCTCTCGAGCCAGCTCGTGGATCATCAGATAGCTAGCAGTGATATAGCGAGCAAGATGGCTAGCAACACTATCAGACTCTGGGTTAACGAGAGGAAAACGGACACGACCGTTGTCGTGCAGAGATGGGTAGTAATAGAATCCTGGGTGATGCTGCATTTGAACCTCGGTATAACGAAGCTCGACAAGGACATCAAATGCGGCAAACTGGACAGCCTGAGAAGCGGTGGAGGCGTAACCGCTCCGAGAAGTGCGAGTGTAAGAGCCGGAATCGGAATTGGTGCGCAGAGTAACCCCTGCGTGATACTCATATACTGAGTCTGCTAGACGATCCCGGTACACACGGTAGACTGGTTCATCTCCGTGAGGGTACAGTCGACGCCACACGTTGCGAAGAAGGTGCGGTGACGTGTACGGCATCAACTGCAACTGGCACGGATACGGCACCGGAGCCATCTACACTCACAACCATTAACATGTTAGCATAAAAATAACAATCAAATCACTACAATGCAATAACCAGCTATAACTGCTACCGACCCTCATATTTACTCGTGCCAAGCGTCCAGTTAACACATCGTAGTCTAGCGTGGCCTACAGTCAGCGCGGCTCTGATGCCAACCGTTGTGGCACCCCGGCTCAGAGCGACCGGTTTACCCTGCATTGCCAGCCCAGAGATCATGTCTTCTGGCAACACACAACATATTGGTACAGAAAACAACCGCTTTATTGATGCTAGCGGAACAGAGTTCATATTACAACAGTGGTCGAGGCCAAGCGACACACTCGGTGCGGCGGAACAATATGTACATTATTTAGTGAACATAAAGGGGCCTTGACTCGAACAACTACGTGGCAGCGGAATAACGTCGTAGCGGAAGCTCCATATCACAGGGACACTGATGTGGACACGATCTAGACTCGAACAGCGCTCCTTTCCAACGAGACTTTCCTGAATTCTGGCATGACACGCCAGGTCAGTACATTGAATGTACTTGCAAGCTCACAACAAGCATAATCATAATGACAAACAATATCATGATATTTAACCAATCATTAATAATGCAACACTAAATGTCAACATGCTGTGATCAAGCCCGAACGTCCCTCAGGACAGCTTACCAAATGTGATCATCTCTGGACCACAAACACACCACCATAGTGGTCTTTCTCAAGAACAACTCGTGATCCTTACGGTGATCACAACCACGACCATCATTTGGTCCCAAATACCTCGATGGCCTTCCTACCATCCATTGACAATGCAAAGTTCATAGCTTAATGTGCAATTTTTATTAAACGTTGACTCATGGTGGGACCTAGTACGAGGTGTCCGTGACCGTGGACTCGGCTATCGATAGATTATACACTCTGCAGAGGTAGCACACTGTACCCACACCACGGAACCCATGGCCTCGCATTCCCATTCGGGTGGACCAACGGCATTCCGACAAAACCCCTCCATTGCCACAGCACTCTTCCGGCCACTCCGACCCAAATCCCCAACGGGCTGGTCCTGGGTGGCCCCGTGTCTACCAAAGACACCCCGACCACCGTCGTGGTTAAAACACTCCCACTCGGGGACTCGGTACCATAATCTCATCAACGAGCACACAAGATTATGTGTGCTTACCGGGCCAGGGCAAACACGACATAATCTTCCCTAGATGGAGGCACCGACCAGAGGCCGTGTCAATGGACCGAATCAAGGCCTTCCCACAAGGCAAATGTGGTTGCACTGGAAAGAACTCGATTCAGCGGCACCATGACCCAGTCAACGGTATATTCAAGTTGAGTTATATTCAGGATTAACTTTAAACTAAAAATGACCAGTGTCATAGCATGCCATGAAATGCAAAACAACACATGCATCACATATTGATAAAAAATGACCGACATCATCCATATGCACACCAAGCATAAACGTCAACAACTCATATTACTCTACTTGCTCAAAAATGACTCACAACTTAACCAAAATATTTTGCAACAAGTTTTATTAATTTCCTACGCAAGAAAGTAACTCCGATAAATCTTTCATATGCTCTACCAAAAGATATCATTATCAACAACTCTTAATTTCTTTATCACTAAGTTGGGTTCAAACATACTGTAAGACAAGTAATATGATTAAACAAGTATTTAACAGAATATTTTCTAACAAATTTTTATCAATGTAAGAATGCAAACACAAAGCTTTAAATAATTACTAACATGCATAACAAAATTATTTCTAGCATCACCTCAAATAAATCTTAGCTTGCTTTACCCACTTAAACTAGTTTCAACTATTCTGTAAATCAAGCATAACAACTGACCAATACTTAATAGAATACAAATAATTCAATAATTATTTAAATGCATGGGTTAATCATTTCATTCAAGTGAGAAAATCACAAATATTGAAATGGCATCATAAAAATGTTGATGTGGCTTGCCTTAGTGCAGATGAGGTTCACAAACCTCCTGGTGATCCTCAAGACAAGCCTCACATTCTGAAAATCATTTTAAACATAAAAAGAGAATATCAAGAACACTTCTGAAATTCACCAGAAATTCTAAACAGCTCAGAAAAATCTCATCTTTGGTGAGCTGTTAGATTTCCTTTCAAAGAACACAATGCAAAAAGAATCATCTCATTTGGACTTATGGTTAAAAGGATAAAATTGTTTGAAGCTCTCTGGAATGAATTTGAATAAAAAGAAACAGCTAGGGGGTGACTTCGAAGGCGTAAAGCCCAGGGGCACCACCACTCGTACCGCTTCGCGCGCGTACTGAGTGGCTGACTAGCGGGCCCCGCTAGTCAGGCGGGGGAAGAGGGAGAGAGAAACAGAGACGGCCGCGGCTTCGCCGGAGCTCTCGTCGGCGACGAGGGCTCTTTGGCCAAAACGAGAGGGAGGGATGGCAAGAGGAGGTCGAGGCGCACCTGCCCGTACCCGTAGCGTGGCTAGGGGTGGTTGGACGGCGTCGGAATCTAGCTCGCGAGCGGAGGCAGAACGAGGAGGTCGTCGGAGTTGAGGAAGACGGCGAGCAGAGGCCACTCCAGAGGCTCCAAGCGGGCGAGATGGCCTCACCGGAGAGAGGCGGAGGCCCTGGAGAGGTCGCCCAGGCCTGGGAGGGGCTGGAGCTGCCGCGGCGACCAGAGGGGATCGCCGACGAGCTCGAGCTCGGGGACGGCGGCCCGAGGCCTGCCCGGCCGGGCTACGGCTTCCTACTCGACCGTGGAGTGTGTGTGAGTGTTGGAGGATGCTCAAGAAGATTGGGAAGGGGCTCTATATATAGGCGAGCGGCGAGGGTGCTTCGGGGTCCGCCGGTGGACACCTGTCCACGGCGCCCGGCGACGAGCGGCGTCAGTGAGAGGGGGAGAAGGCGACGGAGGTCACGCGGCCACTGTGGGCGAGCGGAGACGAGCACAGGATCAAGGGGGGTGACGACGAGCACAGTGCGCCCGCACTGTTGGGCTGGCCGGACCTTGCCCGTGCTCGCTGCGGCGAGCTCCGGCGTCGGCGAGTGCCAGGGTGGAGTTAAGGACGTCGAGACGATGATGGTGGCGAGGTTTGGCATGGTTGGGCAGGCAGGGGAAGCAATCACGCGCGAACAGAGCGTTCGACGGCACCCAGAGCGTGTCGACACGCATGCCTGGCATCATGGACACGCGTGGTCACCACGCGAACTCTCTCCTCAGGCCAGCCTTCGTCCAAAAATCATGTCTGGTATGTTGTTCGTGGTAGTTTTGAAGTTTACCACGGTTTGGTTTGGATCCAGGTGCAGTAGAGAAAATTTTACAAGTCTGGTAAGTTTCTGGATAGTAACTTTGTGATGTTACTGTGGTCAAATGGCTGGGAGTTTGGGGCTGTGCTTTGGAGGCTAGTTATAAGTTACTAAGGTGAAGATGCACAAGAAAGTTCCGGTCAAATGGAGCAAGTAAAATGGTAGTTGCTGTAGAAACCACCATTTCTATCCAGAACAGAAAAGATTTTCTGTAGAAAAAATATTCCAAAAAGTGATGAAATATTTTTGCTCAGGGAGGTGCCCTAGGGTCTCTAGAATATTTGTGAATTATCTCAGAATTTTCTGAGCCATAAAAATTAGGGTTGCTTTGGAGCAAACAGATTTGGCTTAGGGTTTTTGAGAGAAAATGAATATTTTTCATTTAAGAAAAATATTCCAAAGGTTATTTTGAGGTGGATCAGAAGTGAAATGATGGTTTGGGAGAGAGATGAACACTTGGGTGAAAGCCAAGGATGCCCAAGTGTTTAAGTCCAAATGAAAAGACTCAGAAACTCCAAGTTTCAAAAACTTTCAAATGAAATTTCAAGCAAATAAGAAAGGGCAAAAACTAGGCTGTCACACACAGCTCCACATATTTCTACACCGTGTATATGTACGTTATCCTGGCAATCGCTTTACACAATCTTCGGAGTTATTTGACACCGCTGGTTGCCTGTCACCACCTGCCGCATGGTAAGAACTTGTAAGATATTGATATTTGCTTTACTGTGAGCACTTTACAACCACATCCTAGTAGTTCATCGAAATATTATTCTCGAATTTTGTTTCTTGTTTCTACTAATCATGACAGGTTCCGGAGATAGAAGTTCTTGGACGATGGACACATCATCACCATCACGAGAGTTGGGACAACACACACAAGCACATGGTCAGGTTATCTCTTTACCGTCATTTGAGGGTAGATTTAATCCTGGTATTTATCTAGCTTGGGAGCTTGAAGTAGAACAAGTTTTTAGTCACCATGACTTTTCTGAACTTGAGCGAGTACGAGCTGCCACTAGAGCATGTACTGGTTTTGCTTATGTTTGGTGGAGTGTGCATTGTAAGAAAAACATTGATAACCAACCCACAACTTGGAAAGATTTGAAAGATGTAATGAGACAAGAATTTTTCCCTCCTTACTATCGTCGTGAATTGCTTCGCAAATTTGAAGAATTTAAACACTCTATTCATACTTACTACCAAGAGTTCAAATCTTATATGCATCATTGTGACATAGAAGAATCTGTAGATGATACAATGAATAGATTTTTTGGTGGTTTGAACCATGATATTCAGGCACGATTTCAGTATATTCCTCGTTGCATTACTGGTATGTATGTTCGTGCTTGTACCTTTGAGAGACAGTTACAGGAGGATGCATTGGGTGACTACAACAACTACTATTCTAGTTCATGCTCACCACCACCGCTTGGTTCCTCCATCGTTGCACCTACTAGAGCAGCCACACCTCATATTGTGAGCGCGACATCATCTCAAGAGTATGGTACATTGCCATCATCCATACCTACATCAGCTACATCTTTGCGACAAGGTAACTGTAAAGGTATTGATGATATAACTTCACATGAGAATGATGCATGCCTAGTTAAATTGAATACATCATGTGTTGAGTTACCTGTTGATTTGAGCGCATCACCTATTTTAGAGAATCATGTTACTGTCATGAATGCGTCATGTGATCAAACAACTGAAATACCAACAATTTTGAGTGCACCCAATGAATTAACTGTTGATGTAAAAGAACCAATGTTTAATCATTTTGATATGACCTTTAATCTTGGTGATGATTCTGTCTCAAATGATTTATTGCATGTTTGCTTATTTAAGCATGTTGTAGCATGTAAATTTGATGCAAGTAAGGTTTATTCACCAATGTTGGGATGGTTTAATGATGAATATTGTCAATCTTTTCATATGAATAAGAGCTTCACTTATATGTGCAAACTGAGTTGCAATACTTTCATGCCTTCTACTTCTTGTGATAATATTTTGGCTTTATATTTTATTAACTATGAAAGTTACTCATGTATACATGTGTCATGTGTGCAAAATCCACGGGAAGTAAAAATGGATGACATATACATATACAACATGTACACCTTGTCTCTTTTGTTAGCCACATTTCAGATTAAGCAACGCCGAGGACGGCTTTATTTTCAAGAAGGGGAGGATGATGAGGACATGACTACCTTGGATACGACCAAAAATATTGCATACATGCATATTTGTCAGGTGATTTCTAGTGCAAACTATTCAATAATATATTTATGTTATCCAGAACAAAAATACTTCACACACGTTTGTGTTTTGTCTAATTGCAGGTGTATGAGACATTTGTACAATCCACATATGAAGATAGGGGAAAAGAAGAAGTTTAGGTTCTGTTCAAAAATTCCTCTCACGTCATTTTGGGACAAGAGAAGATAGAGTCCAAGTCTCTCACGTTCTGGATTCAGATTCAGACTGCACAGACATACCTGACTCAAAACGCCAACAACTTTTTCATACGGACTCCGAATTGGGTGATTCTTTTTTTGTTGGAAAGTAGATTTCGTCCTCTTTCCAACCCAATTAGATTCACCTTTAAATTCGTCCGGAGTGTTGAGATATGGACGAAACAATCTGACGCTACAGCAGAATCTGAGTCAAACAACAAGTCCAAAGGTGTTGCATCACCTCCACTTGGGCCCATGAGCCTTGTACGACCTAGGGTTGGTTTTAGGCTGCCTTGGGACGTCCTCCCACCTCCTTGGCCGCCACCCCTTGCTCCTATATAAGTAGATCCATCTAGTACCTTTTTCCTTGGGATTTGTTTAGTTAAAAGTTAGCCATTGCAACTTCGTGTACTTCGTTTGTGTCCAACGACCAGACCAAGACCGCTTTCGGATCCCCACCTTTATCAATACTTCATCTATATTCGCAATATTCAGATTGCATTATCATATTCTTGCTTGTTCTTCGATTGCGTGCAGGAATAGACCTTCGTGGTCAGGCTGATTGTGCTTCCAGCATCGTCACTAACCTCGGGAGATTGGTTTAGCGATTGCTAAGGCGCAACGTCGTGCACGTTTGTAGTCGGATCGTCAAAGTCGGCTCCACCAAATCGATAGTTATCATCTCATCGAAAGATCGGGACACCCTCGCCTCTATCAGGGCCTCCAGCGCCTCCCGCTGCCCCGGTGCCCCAGCAGCGTCATCAGGTGCCTTTCCCGACGCCCCAGCAGCCGGGGCTCCTGCGACTGCCGTACGGCCCACCCGCGCCCCCCGCTCCTCCCGCTGAAAAGCGCCGCGGGGGCCGGCGCGGTGGCCGACGCGGTGGTCGTCAGCAGCAGTAGCCGCAGCAAGCTGGCCAGCAGCAGCAGTTTCAGCTGCCGCAGCAGCTCCAGGTGCCGCCCCATGGGCCTCCGGCTACAACCCCTGGACCGGTGTCGTCCATGCGTACACCATGCCGGTTGCACGGGCTCCTGCACCGACGCTTCCCGTGCCGCGCCCACCGGTGCACCAGGCGTACTACGCGGCTCCGCAGCCGTACGGAGGATACCCACCACCGCAGATGAGCGGCGCCTACGGTCTCGCCGCCGCCCTTGCCGGTCCTGCCACCGACACCTTGGGATCCGGCGCTCCTCGCCGCGTTGCACGCTGCGCCTACGCCGAACAACTACACTGGAGGCGGTGATTGGTACATGGACACCGGGGCTACGGCTCACATGTTTGCTCATCCTGATAATCTTGCCTCCTTCACCCCTGTCACCACCGACCGCCGCATCATTGTCGGCGACGGTTCCACACTACCTATCACACATGTCGGGCACACTTCTTTTCCTTCCACTTCTATGCCTATTACTTTGTCTAACATACTTGTGTCCCCTCATCTTATTAAGAATCTTCTTTCCGTTCGTTGTTTAACTCGTGACAATCCTGTTACTGTTGAATTTGACGAGCTTGGTTTTTGTGTCAAGGACGCTCGAACCAGGATGGTACTTCACCGATGTGACAGCCTCGACGAGCTCTATCCGGTGCATCCGCCGTCCACCTCCACCACCGCACCGGTTGCTCTCTCCGCCGGCGCCGATCTCTGGCACGCTCGTTTGGGTCATCCCAACCCCGTCACACTTCGTCATATTCTTAGGAGTTTCAGTTTCAGTTGTAATAAGATAGAGGATCACACCTGTCATGCCTATCGTGTCGGCAAACATGTTCGCCTTCCATTTAATAACTCCACCACCATAGCTTCGTTTCCTTTTCAGTTGATTCATAGCAATGTGTGGACCTCTCCGGTTCCTAGTAATTCGGGCTATTTATATTATCTGGTTATTCTTGATGATTATTCTCACTATGCGTGGACGTTTCCTTTACGACGAAAGTCGGATGCACTCTCCACTTTGTCTGCCTTTTACTCCTATGTCAGCATGCAGTTTGGGCGTCCCATCCTTGCTCTTCAGACTGACAATGGAAAAGAGTTCGACAATCTTGCTTTCCGCACTTTTCTGTCACACCACGGCACAATTTTTCGTCTCACATGCCCGTATACTTCACAGCAGAACGGTCGAGCCGAACGCGGCCTTTGCACTCTGAACGACTGTGTTCGGACGCTCCTGTTCCACGCTAATGTGCCGCCTCGTTTCTGGCCAGATGCACTCGCTACTGCTTCACTTCCCCTTAACCTTCGCCCTTGCCGCCCATGGTGGAACTATGCACCTCACCATCTTCCCTTCGGTATGCCCCCATCTTATGATGACTTGCGTATTTTCGGGTGCCTTTGCTATCCTGGCACTGCGGACTCCGCTCCTCACAAACTCGCACCTCGTTCTGTCGCTTGCATCTTCATCGTCTACCCCTCCAACTCCAAGGGATATCGGTGCTACGATCCCGTCTCCCACCATGTGTTCACTTCCCGGCACATTTACTTTGATGAGCATGTGTTTCCGTTTCAGCAGGTACCTCCGGCTGTTCCTCCCGCCACCGGTGACGCGGGTTCCTCGGCGTCGCTCCCAGGGCGCTTGCGCGCCTCTCTTGGCCCGCCCCTGGCTTTGAGGCGCGTCCGCGG
>NC_057799.1:408364385-408369875 GCF_018294505.1 Triticum aestivum | reverse complement strand
GCCTCGTCGGCCCCCTCGGCGCCCCCGGCGCCCCCGGCCTCCTCGGCGCCCCTAGCCCCCGCGCCTCCGGCACCTGTGGCCGGCCCGGTCACCCGCACCCGTACGGGCGTTTTTCGCCCGAGCTCGCGCTACGCCGCGGATGACTACGTCCATGCGGCGTCCACCTCTAAGCCGTCGCCATTGCCATCCTCCGTCCGAGCCGCTCTTCGTGACCCGCTCTGGATGGCTGCGATGCAAGAGGAGTTTGACGCCCTGTTGCGCAACCGGACGTGGCAGCTTGTTCCCCGTCCCCGGCACGCCAACGTGATTACCGGGAAGTGGGTCTTCAAACACAAGCTCCGTCCTGATGGTACTCTTGATCGCTATAAAGTGCGCTGGGTCGTTCGGGGCTTCAGGCAGCGTGCTGGCATCGACTTCACCGACACCTTCACTCCGGTCGTCAAGCCCGGCACGATTCGCACGGTCTTCACCTTGCGGTCTCCCGTGCTTGGCCGGTGCACCAGATGGACGTCTCCAACGCCTTCCTCCATGGTCACCTCGAGGAGCAGGTCTTCTGCCAGCAGCCCACTGGGTTTGTTGACCCGGCGCTTCCCGACCACGTGTGCCTGCTCTCGCGATCCTTGTATGGACTCAAGCAGGCTCCGCGCGCTTGGTACCAGCGCATCGCGGCGTTTCTCCACCAGCTTGGGTTTCGCTCTACCCGCTCGGACGCCTCGCTCTCCGTCTATCATCAGGGCTCCGACACGGCCTACTTGCTGCTCTATGTCGACGACATCATCCTGACGGCATGTACGGCTGGTCTCCTCAGTCAGCTCACGGCTCGTCTTCGCGCTGAGTTCGCCATCAAGGACTTGGGCCCTTTGCACTACTTCCTCGGTGTCGAGGTGGTGCGCCGTCCGGATGGCTTGTTCCTTCATCAGCGGAAGTACGCTCATGAGCTCCTGGAGCACGCCGGCATGCTTAACGGCAAGCCCGCCGCTACGCATGTTGATACGAAGGCCAAGCTTTCTGCCACGCATGGTTCTCCTGCTTCGGATGCTGCTTTCTATCGGTCTATCGTTGGTGCTCTTCAGTACCTCACCCTGACTCGACCGGAGATCCAGTATGCCGTGCAGCAGGTGTGTCTTCATATGCATGCTCCTCGAGACGTTCACTGGGCTGCCGTCAAGCGGATTCTTCGCTATGTCTGTGGCACTATGGATCTTGGCGTCATGCTTCACGCCTCTGCCGACACCGTCCTCACCGCCTACTCCGATGCAGACTGGGCGGGCTGTCCTGACACTCGTCGTTCCACTTCGGGCTATTGTGTCTACCTTGGACCCTCACTTATCTCGTGGTCGTCTAAGCAGCAGCCTACGGTCTCTCGTTCCAGTGCTGAGGCTGAGTATCGTACGGTGGCCAACGCCGTCGCCGAGTGTTCGTGGCTTTGCCAGCTGCTTCAGGAGCTTTCCTGCCCTGTTGACCGTGCCACGTTGGTCTACTGTGACAACGTCTCGGCGGTCTACCTCTCCGCTAACCCGGTACATCATCGCCGGACCAAGCATATTGAGTTGGATATTCACTTTGTTCGGGAACAGGTGGCTCTTGGCCATATTCGTGTTTTACATGTCCCTACTTCCCAACAATTTGCAGATATCATGACCAAGGGCTTGCCTACGGCGTTTTTTGAGGAGTTCCGGTCCAGTCTTTGCGTCAGCCGCGGTGCCGCTTCGACCGCGGGGGGTGTTGAGTATGTTATTTGTGCATGTATATTGACTAGGCCCACCTCTCTAGTTTGTTGTATAGATTGAGGTAGAGGCCCCACCTTATACTTATATATACCATACACATTGCACCGAATCAATACATCGTGCAATTCATACATCCAATATGCACATTGCACGGGCACGGCAACGGAGATGCTGCAGCACAACTTGCAAGAAAGAAGAGGAGCTGCAACACCGGAGTTGCCTGAGGATGATCGTGCGCCGACGACGGAAGGGCCGCACGTACAGTAGAATTCTCCTAGCTGCAGCTGCCAGCGTGCCAAGGTTGACCCACCAAATCCCACCTCCGCCTCAGGTGAGACCAGAATTTTCGCCGCAGGGTTAGCATGACCCACCGAATCAATCCAGTCAGTGAGTCAGTCAGTCCGCCGCAGAAACTTGCGAGTCAGGGCCCGAACAACCCGCACCCATGCACGATGCTTCGTGCAACAATCCCCGCTACTCGACGCGCCGGTCGGCACGCACCCGGGTATGCCACTGTCACCGATCCGATCAATTCAAACCCAGCCAAAACCCCCCACCAATCAGGCCACAAACACCAAGAAGAAAACTTCCGCGGGTTGACCACTCCCCGGCGCCGGCCTGCCCCACGCCCCGCCCCACGACCCACGACCGCCATTTGCGGCCTCTCCCGCGCCATACCACTAAACTAATCCGACAAGACCCTCCCAATCGACGGTGCAGATCAATAGTATACTACAAACCCAAGAACTCACTCTCTTTCCGTTGTTAACCCATGACCTCACCCTTCCCCTAATCTAACCTGCAAGTACGACTATTAATCTCGGCCATGTTGCACCGGGCCTTCTAAAATTCGGTTCCCCTGCACTGCCACAGCCATTGCCACGCCAATTCTTTTTCCTCGGCCCGCGCGCCGCCCGCGTGCCCGCCCGGGATGCTCTCCTCCATGCCGAGGTGAGCACCGCTGGCCACTCCACTCGGCGGCCATGCGCGCCCCTCCCTCGCCGCCTCAATAAGATCCTTCTTTTGCGCAACGCTCTCTTCTTTTATTGTTTGACCAGTATTTAGTAAGTTTCGCGATTCCATTTCGATGAGCTGGGATTCTCCGCCGTGCAGATCCGGGTCCTTCGAGGCGGGGCTCAGGGCGTCTTCGTCCGTTACACTCTCCTCCCCCTCCAAGCCGTCCCCTCGGTTCCACCGGAGCCGCTCCACCGCCGGCAGCTCCAAGGCGCCCCCCTCCCCGGAGGTACGTGGGTACCGGCTGTCGCCAATTCATTTCTCCCTTACGTTACCTTGGAAGCATTTGCCGATCGCCAGCTTTATTTGTGCTCCGTTTTAACGGTGGTTCTTGGTTTACTGTCCGGCCGGCAGAAACGTCGCGGCGTCACCGGCGGCGGAGGCACGATGCCGACGCCGACGCCGGCGCAGCAGCGGGTGGCGCAGCTGGAGGAAGAGCTCAAGAAGGAGCGGGGTGAGAATTATCGGGTGGTGCAGCTCGAGGAGGAGCTGAGGACAGAGCGGGAGGACAAGGCGCGGGCGGTGCGGGAGCTCGACGAGCTTATGAGGAAGGACGACGGAAGGGGCGGCGCCGAGAAGGTGCAGCTTCTGGAGCGGGAGGTGGAGAGGGCCAAGGAGTCGGAGCGCAAGATGCTCGAGTCGCTCATATACCAGACCAAGCAGCTGGAGCAGACCAAGATCAGCCTCGAGGAGGCCAAGCTGGAGATGGCCACGCTGCAGCAGAGCAACCGGAGCCTCGAGGCCCGGCGCGGCGTCATGGACCAGCGGAGCGTCAAGGACCTCATGTTCGGCGGCGCCGACGAGGAGATCAGGGCCCTGCGCGCCGACCTCCGGGCGGCCATGCAGGGGGAGGAGAGGAGCCGGAAGGCGCTGGACGACCTGTCCCTCGCGCTCTCCGACGTCACCATGGAGGCCAAGCAGGTCAAGCGCTGGCTCTCCGACACGCAGGCGGAGCTGGAGGCCGCCAATGCCGAGGCCGCGCGGCTGCGCGGGGAGCTCGCCGCCGCCGAGACGCGGCTGCGGGAGCAGCACCGGTGCAGGCTCGAGGCCGAGGAGTCGGCGGCCGCGTGGGGCGACAAGGAGCGCGTCTTCCTCGAGTGCGTGCGCGCCGCCGAGGAGGAGGTGAACCTGGCCCGGCAGGAGAACACCAAGCTGGTGGAGTCGCAGCGCGTGATCCGCGACGAGAACGCCCGCCTCCGCGACATCCTCAAGCAGGCCGTCGGCGAGGCCAACGTCGTCAAGGAGTCGCTGGAGCTCGCCCGGGTCGAGAACGCGCGGCTCAACGACGTCGTCGCCGAGAAGGAGGGCGCGCTGCAGAACCTCCGGCAGGAGCACGAGTGCATCAAGGTCAGCGAGGCCGCCGCGCAGGGCAGCCTCAAGGAGCTCAACAGCCTGCTCGCCGCCACGACGACGACGGCGTGCAGCACTCCCGTGTCCTCGGCCACGACCGCGCCCGTGGCGCCGGAGTGCGGCTTTGACCAGCGGCACCTGCCCAACGGGCGCCTCGTCGCCAGCGCCAAGGGGACGCCGGAGACGGGGTCGCGGCGCTGGATGGCGGAGAAGCCCAGGACGCCGAGCGGGCGGAGCTACTCGATCGGCGAGCCGGCCAAGTTCAAAGGCGTGGGCTACTCGCAGTCGGCGAGGATGGGGAGCCTGAACCCCAAGGACCGGATGTTCGCGTCGCTCAGCAACATGGCCGACCTCAAGTCCGCGGCGGCGGACGCGGCCATGGACGACTACGACGACGACGAGTTCGACCACATCGACGAGAGCCACTACGTGGGCATGGAGCACTCCATGAACGGCAAGAAGAAGCGGCCGATCCTTCGCAAGTTCGGGGATCTCTTCAGGAGGAAAAGCTTCTACAAGGCGAATTTGGCGCCAGTGCACACTTGAATTTGATCGCCCCATGTAATGTAATGCACGTAGTAGTTTTGATTTGTTCATCTAAATACTTACACGACCAATGAGATATTCTTGCATCTATGTAACTGTTTCCTTCTTTTTGCGCTGAAATTTGGAATGGTTTGTAGAGTCGCTGTCACTTGTTAGACTGACACTTTTTAGGCTGAAAAGATGAACAGATTGATGTTTCACATGCCTGATTTACATGCTGGTTGAAAAGATGGCATTTGAAGGGGACACAGTGATGCGATTAGAAGAAGGTGCAGCCCCTGACAAGTCGTAACGTGTGTGTGTGTATGTTTTCCTTTTACACGTGAGTTTCTAGAAGCACGAAGGCAAGTCAAATCTCGCCATTTGTCGGTGGTTTAGTGAAGGCAAGTCAAATTTCGCCATCTGTCAGTGGTTCAGTGCAGGTGCTGTTAACAGTAGCGGTACTTGATGTAGAAGAATGGCCACCGGAATATGATCGGAGCCTGCCATTTGGAATACATTTTGCCATTTTGGCACCATTATTTTCCTTCGGTTTGCATGCAGTGTCAACAAAATGAACGCATACCAGGCAAAAAAGGTCTCAGCTCATACGTAGTATTCAGTACTCTTATTAGTCCAGACTCTGAATTGTCGCTTCTTTACATCTTCGTTATTCTCTCTGACTTTATCCTGGATTCACTCGTGTGGTAGCCTCGTACCATTTCAGACCAAGCGACAAGCAAAAATGTGGACGTGCAAAGTGGCATGCTTTAGCGCGCGCCCCCCGCCCCCCTCCCCCTCCCCCCGCGCTCCTGCCGCCCCCCGAGGCGGCGGAGCGCCCCCCTGCCCTCCCCCCGTCTCGGTCCTCCTC
>NC_057799.1:408355558-408363963 GCF_018294505.1 Triticum aestivum | reverse complement strand
CTCCCTGGCGGCAGTGCTGCTCGGCTAGCGGCGGTGAGGCTCGGTGGCGGCATCCTGCGGGCCTCGGGTGCCCTCGACGCGGCGGCGTGGCCGTTGGCTGCGGGGCGGCACGGTGGGCGGCTGGCCGACGCCCGCTCGGCCCCGATCTGGGCCCTTTCGGGCCCCATCTGGGCTGAGGCGGGCCTGCGGTCTGGTGCGCAACGGCGTGGCTCCCTGGTGGTGGGACGAGGGAGCCGTGGCTGCGGTGGTGGTGGCTCCGGCGGCCGGCGTGCTGCAGCGTGGCTGCAGGGACTGTCCGGACCCGTTGGGGTCCGGCCGGGCCGGTGGTGGCCCGGCAAGTCCCTGTTGCCATGTCCGGTCAGCTCCGCGCGGCGGTGGAGGTTGTTCCCTCCTGTCGGCTGCGGTGCGGTTGCCTCCGTGCCCGGTGTCTTCTCGTCCTATCTCCAGGTCTTGTGTTGGTGGCCTCAGTGAATCGGTGAAGATGGTGCGATATCCGTGGTGGCATAGGCTGGTGGGCGGCTTGTTGGGCGGTGCGCTTCCGATTGTCTGAGGTGGCGGTGGTGGCTTCGGGGCGGGAGAAATCTCTGGCGGCTCGTTCTCCACCGGCGCGGCTGCGCCCGTGGGCGTTGCCGGACCCTCCTGAGGGGCGTCGGTGATACCCCCTTCCCCACTGCCATCCGCGTACCGGGGGAAACCCTAGGACTTGTCCGGGCAGCAGCGGCGTCGTCGTCGCATTTCTTCCTGAAGATGTTGCTTGATACGCGAGGCTTCGGAGTGCTTGGCGGGCGGTGGTTCTTCTTCGGTGGGTGCAGCGGGTGTCGGTCATCTTTGCGTAGTTGAGCTGCCGGCGTCGGCATTTGTTTCTTTTCTCTTTCTCTCCTTTTTTTTTGGGCTTGTTTGTGCTGCGGCCCCAGCAAGCTGGCTGTATTGGTTGGACATTGCTTTATAATCTAAAGCGAGGGGAAACCCCTCTTCTTCAAGTGGCATGCTTTCGTGGCTCGCCAGCTCCACCTTTTAGTTCCTCACAAGTTACCCATGGGTGCAATCCATGGTCATCTCTTCTCTCAGAAAAAAATAAACTGAGTTGTACGTCGCGGCTTCAGTGCTTTGCACATCATGACCGGAGACATGATTCCGTTGTCAGTTTTTGAGTGCTTGCGAACAGAGATTCACGGTTGTGCGGTGGCGCTGCATCAGAAGCTTCTGAAGGCTCTGGACCTCAGACTGCAGAGGCGCGTCGCACGCCACAGCCACACATGTCCTATGCCCACGACCCGAATGTGATTGGTATCCGTGACCGTGAGATAACTTCGGATCAGTGTATGATATGATCTATGCCTTGGTCGGTGGAGAAGAATAGATCGTGTGGCGTGCCGTTGATCAAGGAAGGGCCTAGGCCCTCTCGAGTGCGCGGAGAATGTGTGTGCGTGTGTTGAGAACGTCCCCTGCTGGATCACATCGCACTAAACCCCACCACTTTGATCCCGGAAGATCGCTACGCTAGGCGTGACGGGACACGGTGCCGCCAAGGCAGCTACTGAAATGTGCTCAGCTCCGCGAATTAAGCTGGCGTTGATGTCACATGACCAGAAAGTTTATTGGAGGAGTCTCATTGTGTCGACGAACCTGACGGGCCGGGGCGTTGGCAGTTGCCATCACCGCCACACACCTGTCGAGCACGGCAGTGGCACCCCTCCGGCTCCGGAGGCAGGAGCACGGCGAATTTCATTGTCACGCCGGGACACCAAGGGCGGGAAGAGTCGCGGCTCACACCGCCCGTCCTGCAAAAGCGGAAGCGACGAGAGAGACCCCCATGTTGTGGAGAATGTGGAGGGACTGATAAATTTGAAGCTTGGATTATGGGTCTCCGAGATTCCGATGGTCCCGGCCGGGGCCCCGGAAACTTTGGTTGGGCGGAGGAGTGTGACACAAACTGGGCGCGGAGAAGAATCGGTCCGCCGTCAGCGGGGAACAATGGGGATGGGAGACCGGCCGGTCAGGGCAGGCCAGGCATGGGGACGGGTAGAAGTAGTAGAAAGAAACAGGACTGGTTTTTGCGCGTGCCGAAAGAACGGCGAGTCTTTTCGAGGGCCTGAGAGCATCTTCAGCCGCATCCTCGGTCCTTTCCAGACGTTTTTGCCGTGCCGGCGCCGAAAAAACGGCCCAGTCGCCCTTTCAGAAGCCCGTTTTTCGCCGGCTCGGGTCGAAACTGGTGCCGGCGGACCCAGGCAGAACCCGGCGCCCTGAGGGCGCCTGGGGCGTCGGCACAAGCGAAAAGGGCGCGTGGGTCCGCCCTGTCGGCGAGTCCAGCGCCTATTCCCGCCGTTTCTTCTCGCTTTTCCCCCACTTCCCTCCCATTTTCTCCTTTCCTCCCGCTCGTCTCCCAGCCGGCCGCCATGCCACCGAAGAAGTACGTCGTCCCCCGCGCGGCGGCAACCGCGACCGCCTCCGTCGCCCAGCCGAAGCAGAGGAAGCCGAGGGCGCCGCCGTCCAAGCCACCGGGCATGCCAAACGCCGAGTGGAGGGCGGAAGTTCAGCGACGGGAGGCTGTCACCGCCGACTGGCGGAACAGGGCCATCGCCAAGAAGGCCCGTGACAACGCGGCGCGCGCGGCTGCGGCTGCCGCTTCGGCGGACCAAGCCGAGGCCGAGGCGACTCGCGCGGGGATGATGAATCCACCCGGCAGCCACGCCAGTACGCTCCCTGGGGCCAGCAAAGCGTGGGCTCTCCGTCGCCGCAGCCATGGGGATCGCCCTCGCCGAGCTACGCCGACGGGGACGCGCACGGTGGGTTCAACCCAAACGTCACCTTCCCCCATGGACATCCGGCCCAGCGCACGCCCTCGCCCGCGTTCGCCGGCATGCAGTACCCTCCATACAACTACTCGCCGCCCGCCTACGCGTCCTCCCCGACGCCCCATCTCCGCCGTTGCGCGCTGCCCTTCTCGCACCTCGGCGACACCGACGAGACCGAGGGCGACATGGACGACATCATCGCCGCAGGTTCGGCCGCGGCCGCCGCGTCTCCCGGGTTCGACACCCTGGACGAGACGGTGGATCTCAGCGGCGGCATGGACGGCGAGCTCGGCTACGTCCACGGCGAGGAGGAGCAGGAGGAGCAGGAGCAGGAGGAGGAGGACGAGGAGGAGGACGAGGAGGAGGAGGAGCCGGCGACTGTTCCGGCGAAGAGGCACAAGAAGAAGAAGCGGGCGGCCAGGTCAGGCGAGCCGCGCATCAAGTGGGCGTCCAAGGAGGAGGAATGCCTCGCCGAAGCATGGAAAGTCGTGTGCCTCGACCCGACCACTGGCACGAACCAGAGCATCGAGACGTACTGGGAGCGCATCAAGGCCGAGTTCGACGAGCGCAAGCTCGTCGACCCCTACTTCAAAGGCGTCTACATGCAGCGCGGCTCGAAGACGATGGCGAACCATTGGGGGCGTATCCAAGGGGCGTGCAACAAATGGCATGGGGTCGTCGAGGAGGTCGCGGCTCGCCCGGAGAGCGGCGCGAGCGTTGAGGATCAGGTATGCCACGCCGGTCTCCCGCCTCTCTTCGTCGTGTACGCCCGCCAACTGTTTGTTCCTCCGCGCAGTTGCTGCGCATGTTCGTCCTGTACCGGCAGAGCAACAGCGACGCCGAATTCAAGTACCTCCACGTTTACAAGCGCATTGACAAGTGCGAGAAGTGGGCGGAAGTCCGGCGCACCCTCGACAAGGCCAAGGAGACCTACAAGCCGGACGCGCCGACTCCTGGCGCATCGGAAGGGCGGCCGAACGGCAAAGGTGCCAAGAAGGGGAAACACGCCGACGCGGCCACCGCTCGAGTGCAGGAGTCCATCGAGCACTGCCTCGCCGACGCGCAGGCCCGGGCAGTCCTTCGCGAAGAGAAGACCGAGGCGCGGTGGTCGGCGTTGATGTCGAGCAGCGCCGTCAAGCTCGACCTACTCCGGACCAACGTCGCCGCAAAGAAGAGAAACACCGACCTGGCTTTCCTGCTAGGCGGGGCGGACATGCTCCAGAGCACCGACGAGGCGGTCAAGGCGTGGTACTTGGTGGAGCGCGACCTCATCCTGAACCAGCTTCCCTCGACGACGCCGCCGCCGCCAAGCCCGCGTGATGACGCCTCCACGACTCCCAGCAGCACCCAAGCCGCGCCGACACCGCCCAGCGCAGAAGCAGCTCCGACACCGCCAAGCCCGCGCACGCCGACTCCGCCGACACCTGAGGCCGACCCCGCCGAGTGATGCGTTGCGCACGCGAACTTGTGCCGCTCTATTTTTTGTACGCCTGACTATATCCGATCGCCGAACTGTGACTTGTGATCGCCGGACTTGTGGCGTCTTTTGTGAGCGGGAACGACCAAGTTCGAATTTTCCACGTCCTGGGAGCGTGACTGGGAGCTAGGTCGCCCCCAGGGGCCGAACTAGCGCCGGTTCGCCCCCAGACCACTCTTTTTTAGCGCCCTGGGGAGCCGAACGGCTGGAGATGCTCTGACTACATCAGTACGTCGACCTTTCATGCAGTCAGTCGCGTCGGCATTCGGCTGTGTGCCGGCCTGCGCTTGCCAATCCTGGCAGGTATGGGAATGAACATTTGCTATGACTGCCTTTTTTTTCATGGTAACACGTGTCTCATTCATACCATGAACATTAAAGTACAAGTCACATAAAGACCGACATGACAAAAATGAAAAAATAACAGAACATCTCTGACCTTAACGCCCGTCACCTACCTCCAGCACCACCATAGCAGCCACCGGAAAAAAATGACGGATCACCTTTTCACCCGAGCTCAACGCGGCTCCATCGCTGATATACAGCTTTGCGGACTTCGAAGGTGGCTCGCCAAAGACGAAACCATTACCGTTGAACGAATCAGACCGGGGCAACACCCCGAACACGCCATTGAACTCCAGATCCGGCACCCCCACATGACTAAGACGTCGGAGGAGGAAACCATACCTTTCATCCACGAACCACGAGCCCAGCACACGCTTCCAGATGTCGTCGATGCAGACCACAATCTGCATTCGCTCCTCGACTACCTACCAAGCTCCGCGCTGACGTTGGAGTAGACGCCGTCGCAATGGCGGAGCCCGAGGACACATGTCCACCACAAGCCGCCATGACATCCCCGCTTGAATAGACTGGTTCCAGATCCTTCACCGACCGTAGAGACGATCGCCTCACCGGAGAATAATCTAAAGCTTTTTTATTTAGCATCGCCGTTACCGCCGCTGAAGCCAAGACGTCGAACAATCCAAAACCCTAAGCTTCTTGGGTCCTAAAATCTAAAGCAAAAACGATCCACACGTGCAGGATCCGGTGACCGCCCTCACCACTGACGACCAAAAGGTCGCCGGCGGAGGAGATCCGGCGCGGGAAGGAGCGGCTCTCCTGCCGCGGCAGCTAGGTTTCTCGCTACGGGAGGAAACAGAATAAGGCTGCAGGAGTTGGACCTTTGCTATGACTGCCTCGCAGAGTCGCAGTGGCGCATGGAGCACCGTCTCGCTTATACTTCCTCCGGTCTCAAATGTAAGTCTTTTTAGAGATTTCAACAAATGACTACGTACGGAGCAAAATGAATGAATCTACGCTCTAAAATATGTCTACATACATCCGTATGTTGTAATCCATTTGAAATGTCTAAAAAAACTTATATTTAGAAACGGAAGGAGTGGTAGAAATACACGCCACCTACCTAAAGTACATACACGGCCCTCCTACCATCATTCTCCCGCTTTTTTCTTGATATGTTCTCTCACTTCTTTCTAATAGGGCTGGAAATCTTTGGCCTCCGTTAAACCACGCCACAAGTGAGACTGGTATCATTTACCTGAACAATTTCTAATGTCCAGACATATTGCAGAGCAGTCTAATTTCCATAGCGAACTTGCAGGACTTGCTCTTTTTTTTTTTTTTGAGGGTAGGACTTGCTCTTTTGGCTATCACAGCTTCAGGTCTATGGTTGGCTAAACAAAGACGGCTACTAGCACAGATTGACAGGAATTGCAAACGCTATCGGTGAACATAAATTTCACTTGCCAGCAACCTAACTAAAAACAGTTCACGCTACTAGCATGGATGCATCCCAATTCAAACTTGCATGGCAGAGATACAGATAAAACGAGACACAAGAACATAATAATGGTTCACACAATCACTAATTTTCAGACATAAAATGCAAGCTTCAGATAGGCACCAACCAGGTGGATGATTTAGGACGACCAACGAACAAATGATCCAGCTCCACGAACATAGTATTGCACAGAGTACGCTACTGACATATTACTACACACGACCAGTATTAGTAGTTCACGACACATGACAAGTGTTCAGCAGCAAAAGCAGACGCAGATGCCCACCAGAGCCATTCCCACAGGCAAAGCAAGCACCTTAAGCCCTCTCGCCACGGATCCTCCTAGCCAGCTGAATGTCCTTGGGCATGATGGTCACGCGCTTGGCATGGATGGCGCACAGGTTGGTGTCCTCGAAGAGACCCACCAAGTAGGCCTCTGCAGCCTCCTGAAGGGCCAGCACCGCATGGCTCTGGAAGCGGAGGTCAGTCTGCACAGACAGAACGAGACAGTGGTTTTAGTTTACTTGATTCATACTATAAGAGTTGCATAACAGGAGCATAACAATAGTCCACAAACTGATGATCACCTTGAAGTCCTGGGCAATCTCCCTAACAAGCCTCTGGAAAGGAAGCTTCCTTATGAGCAGCTCAGTGCTCTTCTGGTACTTGCGGATCTCACTGCAAAGTCAAGCACAAAATTTACTCATTTGAGGATACTTCAAAGTGAAACTGTATGCAATAACACATGCTAGCATAGGTTGGAAGGCTTTACACACCGAAGAGCAACAGTTCCAGGGCGGTAACGGTGAGGCTTCTTCACTCCTCCAGTGGTGGGAGCAGACTTACGGGCAGCCTGTCGAAAAGCAAAACAGAGCAAGTGGTCAAACAAAACAATAATACCATTATAATCCATATACATCAATCAGATATCTGGTCATAAGCTGGCAATGAAGGTTGAAGTTCAGATTATATCCAGTTTAATTTACTGAAACCATAAATAAAGATATGGCATAGATAAACTATCAATATTGCAGTCACAAACCTTGGTGGCCAACTGCTTCCTTGGAGCCTTTCCTCCAGTGGACTTACGAGCAGTCTGCTTAGTACGAGCCATGAGCACCAACCTTGGTTTACCTGAAGCAAAAACAGAACATAGTCAGTTCTATGAATTGAATATCACAACAGCACAACTATAGTCTTCTAATAACCAGTAAACTGTGCCTGGCTGCTTGTTGCAAGCAAATCCATTCAATAACTATAGAGTCCCAACAATCATCAGCCCAGAATACCTACTGAAATTTTGAACATCAAAAACTAACATCATACAACACAGCTATATGCCCATTCAGATAGAATGCAGTGTATTTCTAACTGAACTTATCATTCAAAAGATCTACCTTCAGCATAGGTTGTTCACTCAAAAGATACACAGAAAGATGACACTGAAAAACTGCAGCCTGGTACTTTTTTACCACTAAAGAAATCAAGGCTACCATGATCAACTAATTTTGCAAACAGAAGCAAGAAAAGAAATAGCAGTCCACTCATGAAAAATATACTTCCTAGTTATCCTATATAACGGTTGAACATCAACTTCAGATAGTTATATGCACATGCTTTTAGTTTATCACAAGAATGAACATTAGCTAACTGGCAAGTTGGTATGATTCAGATACAATAAATCAATACTAGATGTTAAGCAATGAACAGTTTTGCATTTGCAATCTTTTCAAAATGGCTATGCAACTGCTTCCATGTATCAATGCACACAATTCACTTCCACTATCGGAGTAGCTAAGTATAGTTGTTTATCCTGACCCTATCATTCCCAGATACCCAGACAGCAGATTGCTCTCAACATCAAAGTCAAAACAGTAACATAATTACATTTGCGCTGACCATATATATCATGCAGTACATAAGACTTCAGATACTGGGTATGTCATGCCAATTCGTTCCAACCCTACAGTCCTAAAAGAAACTACCTACCCGCAGATACCAAATTCTCCAAACAAGAGTTCAACTCCTCAAAAGATAAAGCACACACGCCAATAATTCAAAGCGTAATTTATACCACCGTAACACACATGAAACTACGGATTTGAGGGGCCAGCAGATTAACTACCGACGCAAATCAAATATGGCACAACTAACTAACTTGGGTACAACTATGGTGTACACGAATCTACAGATCTGCGGAAACTCTTTTGATGGCTAAGACGCAAAATCATATATCGCCAAATCATGCGATTCGAACTCGAACTACATCGATCGGCCTGCTACTAAACAACAAAACCACCATCAAGTAGGCACAGGTATTTAAGCATGG
>NC_057799.1:407994802-408002815 GCF_018294505.1 Triticum aestivum | reverse complement strand
GGCGGCGGGGTATATAAGAGGGGGGGCTGCCTTGGAGGAGGGGGCGAGGCGGCGACGGCGAGCGGGACTCGGGCGGCGGCGGGGTCGTGCTCGCCTCGGTCTCCAGGAGGGAGACGGGCGCGGGATGGGCCGGCCTGGCTCGGCTGGGCCTCGGCCCAGTCGTGCGCGGGGATTTTTTATTTTTTTTTAAATATTCCGCCGAATCAAGAAAAATCGCAGAAAAATAAATAAAAATCCAAAAATGATAAAACAAAATTTTCCCGTCTAATTAAAATAATTAGAACAAGGTGAACATTTTTTTGACCCAAAATGCCGTTTTGAAAACGTGCAATTTTTTTAATGCAAGTAAAATTGCAAATAAAGTCCAATATATGATTTTAATATTTTTTCTCCAATATTTCAATTGTTTTGGAGAAGTCATATTTTCTCCTCTCATTTATTTTAATATGAAATATTTTTCGGAGAGAAAAATAATTAAAACCAAAAATCCTCGTTTTATTATTTGATGAAAATCAAATATGAAAAATCGGGAAAATCCCCAACTCACTCCGAGGGTCCTTGAGTTGCTTAGGATTTATCAAGGATTTGCCAAAATGCAATAAAATATGCTATGCAAGGATGATCTAATGTATAACATTCCAAATTGGAAATTTGAGATGTTACAAACCTATCCCTTAAGATGAATCTCGCCCTCGAGATTCGGGTTGGCTAGAAAATAGGTGAGAGTGGTTCTTCCGTAGATCTTCCTCTCGCTCCCAGGTGGCTTCATCTTCCGTATGGTGACTCCACTGGACTTTCCAAAACTTGATAACCTTACTGCGGGTAACTCGTCTGGCATACTCAAGAATCTTAACTGGTTTCTCCTCATCGGTCAAATCACCTTCCAGCTGAATCGCTTCCAGTGGCACTGTATCTCTCAGTGGTATCTGAGCCATCTCTGCGTGGCACTTCTTCAACTGGAAACATGAAATACATCATGAACTCTTGACAATGCTTCAGGCAATTCCAGCTTGTAGGCAACTTCTCCCATACGTTCCAAAACTCTGTATGGTCCGATAAAATGGGGCGCTAACTTTCCCTTAACTCCAAAGCGCTTCAGTCCTCGAAGTGGTCATACTCGAAGATAAACTCTGTCTCCGACTTCGTGAACTGTCTCCTTATGTTTAGAATCCGCATAACTCTTCTGCCTGGACTGGGCTACCTTGAGCCTATCGCGAATCAACCTTACTTTCTGTTCAGACTCCTTAATCAAATCTGGTCCAAACAACTGACGGTCCCCAACTTCGTCCCATAACAATGGTGTTCTACACCTCCTTCCGTACAAAGCTTCGAAAGGGGCCATCTTCAAACTGGTTTGATAACTGTTGTTGTAAGAAAACTCTGCATATGGCAAGTTGTCGTCCCAACTCGATCCATAATCTAGCGCACAAGCTCTTAACATGTCTTCCAAAATCTGATTGACTCGCTCGGTCTATCCATCTGTCTGTGGGTGAAAGGCTGTACTGAATTCTAGCCTGGTTCCCAAAGTTTCATGTAACTGATTCCAAAACTTCGAGGTAAACTGGGTTCCTCTATCTGATACAATGGTCCTCAGAACTCCATGCAAACATACGATTCTGGTCATGTATATCTTTGCCAACTTAGCACTGGTGTAAGTGGTCTTCACTGGGATGAAATGAGCTACTTTCGTCAAACGGTCGACTACAACCCATATTGAGTCATAGCCTGAACGAGTCCTGGGCAATCCCGTGATAAAATCCATGCCTAGTTTATCCCACTTCCATTCGGGTATCGGCAATGGTTGTAGCAATCCCGCTGGCTTCTGATGTTCTGCCTTCACTCTCTGACATACATCACAAACTGCTACATACTCCGCAATGTCCTTCTTCATTCCGGTCCACCAGAAAGTATCCTTCAAATCCAAATACATCTTGGTATTTCCTGGGTGAATCGAATAAGGTGAATCATGGGCCTCTTGCAAGATCAATTTCCTGATCTGCGGATCATTGGGCACGTAAACGCGGTCCTCAAACCATAAGGTATCGTGCTCATCCTCACGAAATCCCTTGGCTTTTCCTTTGCTCAACTTTTCCTTTATCTCGTCAATCTCCTTGTCTATCTTGTGAGCTTCTCTGAGCTTTTCCATCAAGGTAGACTGAATCTCCAATGTGTGCTAAATAGCCTCTTGGAACTATCTCCAAACATAGCTCGCGAAGATCCTCGGCTAACTCCTGGGGTAACTCTCCTGTCATGAGGGTGTTGACATGGCTCTTGCGGCTCAACGCGTCGGCTACTACGTTAGCCTTCCCTGGGTGATAATGCAATCTCTTATCATAGTCCTTAATAAGCTCCAACCATCTCCTTTGCCTGAGATTTAACTCCTTCTGCGTGAAAATTTACTTCAAACTCTTGTGATCCGTGTACACCTCTCAATGGTTTCCGATGAGGAAATGTCTCCATGTCTTCAACGCATGCACTACGGCTGCTAACTCCAAATCATGCGTGGCATAATTCTTCTCATGGGGTTTAAGTTGTCGTGAAGCATATGACACAACTCTTCCTTCCTGCATAAGCACTGCTCCAAGTCCTCGACGAGAAGCGTCGCAATAAACTTCATAATCCTTGCGTTGATCTGGCAGAATCAACACTGGTGATGTAACCAATCGTTTCTTCAATTCTTGGAAACTAGCTTCACATTCCTCAGTCCAAATGAATTTGGTGTCCTTCTTCAATAGCTCAGTCATGGGCTTTGCAATCTTTGAGAAATTCTCGATGAACCTCCGGTAGTATCCTGCAAGTCCAAGGAAACTCCGGATCTCTCCAACTGACGTGGGTGATTCCCAACTTGTTACTGTGTCAACTTTGGCGGGGTCTACTGCTATTCCTTCTCCGGATATAACATGTCCGAGGAATCCAACTTCCTTCAGCCAAAATTCACATTTGCTGAATTTGGCGTATAACTGATGTTCTCTGAGCTTCTCAAGTACCAAACGCAAATGCTCCTTATGCTCTTCTTCATTCTTGGAGTAGACTAAAATATCATCAATGAACACCACGACGAACTTATCCAAAAACTCCATAAACACTTTGTTCATCAGGTTCATGAAATAGGCAGGTGCGTTAGTCAGACCAAATGACATAACGGTATACTCATATAGCCCATACCTGGTGGTAAAAGTCGTCTTAGGTATATCCTGCTCTCGAATCTTTAACTGATGGTATCTTGATCGTAGATCGATCTTGGAAAATACCTTAGCTCCTTGTAAGCGGTCAAACAAATCATTGATCATCGTCAGGGGGTACTTGTTTTTGATGGTCACTTCATTCAATCCACGATAATCAACAACCATCCTCAACGATCCATCTTTCTTCTCCACTAGAAGTACCGGTGATCCCCAAGGTGACGAACTTGGGCGAATATAGCCTTTATCCAATAACTCCTTAATCTGCTTCTTAATCTCCTCCAAATCCTTTGCGGGCATCCTGTACGGTCTCTTAGATATTGGCCCTGTGCCTGGTAAAAGTTCAATCAAGAACTCAATGTCTCTATCCGGTGGCATGCCTGGCAACTCCTCTGGAAATACATCCGGGTAATCCTTCACCACTGGCACTTCCTCCTGTACAACTCCTGATAAGGAATTCACTTGAATACTCTTCGGCATATGTCGGGATACATACTTAATCCTTCTTCCTTCTGGGGTGGTAAGCAAAATCGACTTACTGGCGCACTCAATGTTCCCTTCATACTTTGATAACCAATCCATGCCTAATATCACATCCAATCCTTGCGATTCCAATATTATTAGGTCTGAGGGAAACACGTAGTTACCAATCCTTAATGGTAACCGATCACACCATAAACTAGCCATATACTCTGCTCCTGGCGAGGTTACTAACATGGGTGACCTAAGGGCTTGGGTTGGCAGTTTATACTTATCCACAAATCCCCTTGATATGTATGAATGCGATGCACCAGTATCAAAAAGAACGAGTGTAGTACATGACTTAACCATAAACTTACCTATTACTGCATCAGGCTGTGCTTCAACCTCTTCCACGCTCACGTGGTTCACATGTCCTTTGTTGAAAGGGTTCGGCTTCTTCCCAGAGCTTCCATTGCCATTTCCATTCTGGGCTTCAGGACAATCAGTTGCATAATGTCCCGTCTTCTGGCACTTGAAACAAGTAATGTGACTTAGATCCCTCTTGGCTGGGGTAGATGGGGTATTACGGTTCTGTTCGTTGCTTCCTCCATTCCCATTACCATTCATGGAGCCATTATGGTTGTGCGAACTACCTCCTCCATGGGTATGCTGAAACTGTCCTCCCGGTTTCGGGGTAAAACGTGGCTTCTGCTGAGCTCCAGAATTATACTTTCCTTGTCCATACTTCCTCTTACGGTTTTCAATCTGCTGCCGCTTCCCTTCAATCATGAGTGCTCTATCTACCAACTCCTGGTAGTTGTTGAAGGTTGCTACCATTAGTTGCCTGCTCAGCTCATCATTCAGTCCTTCCAAAAACTTCTACTGCTTGGCTGCATCTGTAGCAACGTCATCGGGTGCATAACGTGCTAACTTACTGAAATCCTCCACATACTGGCCTACGGTGCGTCCTCCTTGGCGTAGGTTACGAAACTCACACTTCTTCATGGCCATAGCTCCTGCTGAAACATGGGCTGTACGGAAAGCTTGCTGAAACTGGTCCCATGTGACAGTGTCAATAGGGTGTGTGGCTGTGTAATTCTCCCACCATGATGCTGCGGGTCCATCAAGCTGATGTGCGGCAAAACGCACTCTTTCCGCATCTGTGCATCCTGCCGTGGCCAACTCCCTTCCAACCTTGCAGAGCCAATCATCTGCAACAATCGGCTCGGTGCTGCTGGAAAACACCGGCGGATTTAACCTCAAGAAACGGGCCAAGTGATCAACAGGTCGTGGTGGTGGGTTGTTGTTGTTGTTGTTGTTGCCTTGGTTCTATACTAACACTTGCATCAGGGCATTCTATTGCTGAATCAACTGTGTGATCTCCGGTGGGAAAACAAATCCGGTGTCGCGTCTCGGAGGCATCTGATAGGTTAGAAAAGATGAGAGTTAAGAATAGAATGAGGTCTAGAGGGAAAACACTACCCATATGCTCATGAGACAAATACAATCAATATCACTCAATCAATTCAAACAAGGCATACAATCGATCTATCTAGCGTTACAAAAGTGCTTGAACTATACTATATAAATGGGGGAAAACTACTACTGATATGGTGGTCTACTAGAAATTCTGATCAGTTGAAGACTCCATGATATCTGCTCCAGCTTCATCAATAAAGTCATCTTCACTGGGGTCCGAGTCGGTGTCGTCGATGATGATGTAGTTATCCGGGCAAGCGCATTCATCATCTTCTGCTTTTGGTACTGGATTTCCCATGAATACTCCAATCTTCTTCTCCAGGTCGTCATTCTTTCCTACTAGCGCGACGATTTCCTCAAAATAATCCTCGCGTGTAGCCTTGAGTTCTTCCTCCAGCTCCTTGATCTTCGTCAACGCCTTCTTTAGATCTATCTTGTCTGAGCACATCTGGTTCTCCTGGCGACGAATGTGTTGGTTTTGCTCCTGGATGAAAGCTGCAATTGATCCATCCTTCTTGGTGCTGATCATCTCCCATTGCTCGTCTCGGCGTCCACAAATCTGATAAATAGTATCTTTAAGCTCCCTGTGGTAGACTTCTCCAATGCGTCCCATAGCGATGTGGGCTGCCATGCTCTTCCCTAAACTCCAGGTTGGTGCTTCAAAAGACAACTTTATAGGCTCAGTAACTGGCGCAATCGTCCTTCCTGGAACTTGAACTTGAATCTTCCAGCTCTCCTCTTCAGGTAATGTGGCGTTGTAGGTTCCGGTGATGCTTGGTATTCCTATGTTCAAGTACTTGGTGACTTCCCTCAAGTGACGTCCAAAAGGCGTATCCTCATCTGGTTGCATGAACTTGCTCCTTGCATCCGCCATTCCTAAAAGAGTAGAAAGTGGAGAGGGGTCAGAAATGAGAAGAGAGAAGTGTTGTAGGGTTTAAGCTTAGTGGTCGTGTCCTACAGTCAGCGTGGGCTCTGATACCACCTTTGTAGCGACCAGACCTCAAACAGTCTGTGCTGCTGTGCACCAGTGTCATCCCTGGATCAGTAATGCTGACACGCACAGTACAAATGGAGGATTTATAACAGAGTAGCAATCACACACTTATTACAACGAATATCTCAAAAGAGAACAAGTATGATAAATATGGCTTAAGGCCATCTAAATACGATAACAACGGAAGGCTTGGAAGATAAGTGAGTCCATCAACTCCAACGGCATCACTGAGTATAAGACCACGACCTAAGGCACCTTACTCGTCGTCTGAAAAGTCTGCAACATGAAACGTTGCAGCCCGAAAATGGGCCAGCACATGGAATATGCTGGCAATGTAACACATAGAGAATAATGAACATAATAATGCTATACTACATGCATATATGGCTGGTGGAAAGCTCTATGGTTACAGTTTTGCGAAAAGCCAATTTTTCCCTACTGCAAAGGAATAAATTTTATTTAACTATCATGGTGGTTGTTAAACATTGAGAAGGTACCTCCAACTCAATCCCAATTAAGTATCATCATTAACCCAACAAAATTAATTAAAGTAGCATGGTGATGAGATTCACATGATAATCCAGGTATTAGATACTCAAGTTGTCCATAACCGGGGACACGGCTAACCATGATTAGTTTGTACACTCTGCAAAGGTTTGTGCACTTTTCCCCACAAGACTCGATCGCCTCCGCTTGATTCTCGCACTGCATGATGTTTGAGAAACGGATGACCGAGACACAGTCTTTCAGAAGCGTAAACTCTCTACTCTGGGTAGACCGTACCACCTACATACCCTACATCTGCTAGTCTACCTCTTCAAGAGCTCACACAACTTAATCAACTATGCTAGAGCCCATAATAGCATGTGGCTGCACACGGAAGTTTCTAGCATGAATAAATCTCATGATCCCTTTGAGCCTGGGTGGCGGTCCATAGGATGATCACACGGGTACTCCGGGATATCCAAAAATACAGGCAGCACTGGGTTCTCCAGGTGCCTCAATCCACCCAGATGTGAGTTTTAGTTGCCACCTTAAGTGAACCATTAGTTAACAATCTCACATCTGTCATGAATATCTCTCAAACCCAATCCACGTCTACGAGCATAGCATGGCAATATAAGCAAACGTAGAAGTAACTCCCAAGGGTTTGATAATAAAACAGGTAATAGGTACTACCTCAACTACTTCCCAATACCCACAATTTAATTAGATCCTAATCATGCAATGTTTGAGGATTGATCTAATGCAATAAAACTGGGTATGGAAAAGTATGATCAAAGTGTTACTTGCCTTGCTGATGATCCGCGTAACCTAGAGATTCGAAGTAACAAGCGGCGCACTCCGGGTACTCTATTGCAAACACACAAGAAAACAATAAGTACTCATCTAATGCACAAGTAAAACTCGAATAAAAGATCCAACCAGAAAGTTCAACTTAAGAACTCCGGTTTGCAAAAAGAATCAAATCGAACGAAGCAACGAAAGTCAAACGGCGAAAGAAACAAGCTTCGTTTACTAATCTGGATCTTGGTCAAATTTTACAGTAGCAAAAACTTGTTTGAGTAGGTTAAACGGAAAGAGAATTTTGAGACGAAACTCTAGGCACTTGAATCGCCTGATTCCGATAAACGAGCGAAAAGTTAAACAAAAACGAAGATCTGATCAGGAATCGAGATCTGGAAAAATCGCGGAAAATCGATGAAAAACAAAACTGACGAACAGTTAAACGAACGAACGTTCGTTAACAGTGAAAATCCGACGAACACGTTCGTTAAAACGAACGGGTCGGTGTACGTTCACTAAATAATAAAACCGAAAAAAACTGATCTAAAAAAACGAAAACTAGGGTTTAAAAAAACGAACGTTTTTTTTAGAAAACCGGCAAGGCGGCGG
>NC_057799.1:407959236-407994173 GCF_018294505.1 Triticum aestivum | reverse complement strand
GGTGAGGGAGAGGGGCGGCGGCGGGGTATATAAGAGGGGGGGCTGCCTTGGAGGAGGGGGCGAGGCGGCGTCGGCGAGCGGGACTCGGGCGGCGGCGGGGTCGTGCTCGCCTCGGTCTCCAGGAGGGAGACGGGCGCGGGATGGGCCGGCCTGGCTCGGCTGGGCCTCGGCCCAGTCGTGCGCGGGGATTTTTTTTAAAATATTCCGCTGAATCAAGAAAAATCGCAGAAAAATAAATAAAAATCCAAAAATGATAACAAATTTTCCCCGTCTAATTAAAATAATTAGAACAAGGTGAACATTTTTTTTGACCCAAAATGCCGTTTTGAAAACGTGCAATTTTTTTAATGTAAGTAAAATTGCAAATAAAATCCGAATAAAGTCCAATATATGATTTTAATATTTTTCCTCCAATATTTCAATTGTTTTGGAGAAGGCATATTTTCTCCTCTCATTTATTTTAATATTAAATATTTTTCGGAAAGAAAAATAATTAAAACCAAAAATCCTCGTTTTATTATTTGATAAAAATCAAATATGAAAAATCGGGAAAATCCCCAACTCTCTCCGAGGGTCCTTGAGTTGCTTAGGATTTATCGAGGATTTGCCAAAATGCAATAAAATATGCTATGCAAGGATGATCTAATGTATAACATTCCAAATTGGAAATTTGGGATGTTACATGCATAGCGGTCGATGAGTGGAGTAATAGTAGTAGATGCAGGCAGGAGTCGGTCTACTTGTCTCGGACGTGATGCCTATATACATGATCATACCTAGATATTCTCATAACTATGCTCAATTCTGTCAATTGCTCAACAGTAATTCGTTCACTCACCGTAAAATACTTATGCTCTCGAGAGAAGCCACTAGTGAAACCTATGGCCCCCAGGTCTATCTTCATCATATTAATCTTCCAACACTTTTGTCGTGGAATTGTCACGGCAGATGTCCTCAAGCTAGGACTTAGTCGTGGAGCCATCGCCGCTAGGAAGCTTGAAGGGGTTAACGGGACAAGGAACACGAGGGTTTATACTGGTTCGGCCCCTTACGGTGAAGGTAAAAGCCTACGTCCAGTTGAGGTGATCTTGATTAGGGTTTCGATGACCAGGGAGCTTAACTGCTATGCCTGGCTCTCGATGAGATCTTTTTTCTTCCCCCGAAACCGCTGCCGGGTCGTCCCTTTATATAGAGAGGTTGACGCCCAGCGGCCCTCAGAGTCCCGGCCAGGTCATAAAAGTGTCCGGCTCGGACTCTCAACTATTCTTGCCTTACACTACAAGTTCTACCATAATAATGATTGTAACTACGGGCCTTAAGCCATATCCGGGTCTTAAGCCCATCTTTGGCCCACCGTCATCAAGCTTGGCGCCGGGCTTCTGGAAATGACCATTATGAGTAACCCGGCCCCTCCTGGCGGGTGACTCTAAGGTCTATATCCTCAACATTAGGCCCCAAATTGATTTGAGCCGGCTCATGTCAATCTTCAATCCTTTCGACAGAAAATCTCCGGCTTACAATTGTGTGAAGGCCATAACCCGGCGTGACGTCATCCTCTGGACTCCGGGTAATCCGCCGTGACGTCATCTTCCATTAAGTCCGTTTTTTACTCCACCAGATCCGCAACGGATCTTATCTTTACTGCCATCCCGAAAATCGAGGCGTTTCATGGGGAGATAACCACGCCGTGGTCTCCTCGTTTCTCGCGCCCACTTATGAGTTCGCCCTTATAAATAGCCCGACCCTCAGGTCTTTCCATTCTCCCCCTTCAGTCGTCCTCTTCCTTTCGCTGCTTCCGTACTGCTCGAGCTCCGCCGCCGCCGCCGCCGCAACAGAGCTCCGCGTCTTCGTCGACTTGGGCCGCTGCATCACCCTGATCCGTCCAGAGAACCGCGGCGAACCCTCGCAGCTCACCTGCCTCTGTAAGTTCCTTCTTCCTCATAGTACAAATCTACATTCAACTCCTGCTGTTCTTCCGTGTTCGTCGCCGTCGCCCACGAGCTCCGGTAGTTTTCATTTTTACTGCCCGTTTTTGATCTTAGCCTTGTATAGAACCACTGCGGTAACTGTTTAGCACCCATTTCACATGCAAGTAACCCTCTTTTTACTGCATAAGAGCCTTGTTCGAGCCCAAGAACTTCTCCTGCATCTATTTTTAGGTCTAGAAACTTTCCTTTTGACTAATCATTTTGATCCAAATTATTTACTGCCATGTGTGAAACCTGTTTTCACCACACTTAGTAAAAAACTGCACTTGTTGAGTCATGGCGGTTTACAATTCCGGTTTAAAGAAACCACGCGCCGTAGGACCTCCCGGCTCAAAAGAGATCATGCGCCATAGAATTTTCCGGCTCATCTGTGATAAGGCCGTAGACAACCGAATTACTCTCAATACCTCGGGCGGCTTAAATAACCCGGTGCACTTAGATATATGTCATTAGTCCCCTTCATAAGCCGCCACCTTAACATTGAACTGTAAATTTCCTCCTGCTTATAATTAAACCGGACATTTCCTTTTATCATAGGCTGCCGACTTTCACCATGCCTCCCAAAGCTCCTAAAGCCTCCATCACTTGCAATTGGATGAGGTCCAATGTCACCAATGAGACTTTAGCAGATTTTGTCAAGTCAGGCTACCTGCCTAAGAAAGACGTCATGTCCTACCGTTCCCCTGACCCGTCAGAAGAGAGACCACAGCCAAAGGACGGGGAGGTAGTGATTTTTGCGGATCATATGAGCCGGGGCTTCGCACCGCCCGGCTCAAAGTTCTTCAGGGATGTACTGAATTTCTTTGACTTGCGGCCACAGGATATAGGACCCAACTCGGTGTCCAACATATGCAATTTCCAAGTGTTCTGCGAGGTTTATCTTGGAGAAGAGCCCAGCCTGCTACTCTTCAGAGAGCTCTTCTACCTGAACCGCCAGAACGAGTGCGCCAACGGGCCGAGTTTGGAACTTGGCGGAATCTCCATTCAGCAACGGAGAGACTGCCTTTTCCCTTATGCCGAGCCGCCGAGTCACCCCAAGGACTGGAACCAGACGTGGTTCTATTGCCAAGACACGTCGCCGGCTGACAAGAGCCCACTGCCCGGCTTTCGCCCTTCACGTCTGGAGCCAACTCACCCTCTGTCTGACAAGTTAACTCAGGCGGAGCGCCAACCTCTGCTCCCCACCATCAGCAAGATCAAGGCTCTCCTGGGCAATGGTCTCAATGGAATTGACCTAGTCCGAGTCTGGATCTCCTGGCGGGTGACCCCATTGAGCCGCCGCCCCGGCTTAATGTGCGAGTACACGGGCCGAAAGGATGACCCCCAGAGACACAGCCGCAACGACCTTCCTGAAGACGTTGCTGAGGACATGACCAAGGCTCTTTTGAACGAGAGCCTGGCAGACTGCGGGAGGACCGGGTTAGCCCCCTTTTGCAAGACCAACCCAGCCCCAGGGGTAAGCCGCTGATCTGAACATCTTATCTTCTTCTGTAGATAACTTTCATCTGAATCTTTTAAGAAATCATCATTGTATTTTTCAGGCTGATGACAAATTCTGTAGGGTCAAATATGACCATGAGGCGGCCAAGAAGGCCAGGAAGGCGAAGAAAGCCGCCAAGAAAGCCGCTCCCCGTAAGAAGGGAAGTAGGCCTACTGCTTCAGAGCTGATGCAATTAAGCGACAGCTCCGAGTCAGAGGTAACCCCTGAACCTGTAGATTCTGGTTATATCTGTAATTTATTTCTGTCCACCTTATCAATACTATGCATCAACAGGATGACACCGGCGCAAGTAACCCGGTGGTTGAAGAGGTAATGTCACTTTCCTCCGACTCGGAGCCCTTGCCAAGGCTAAAAGTCCGAAGGGTAACCCGGAAAGTAAGCTTTTCACATCCTTTAGCTTATCAAGATCCTCAATTTATTTTGAAGCGACAGGTCCATGAAAGCCGACGGCACACCCGGACCAACAAAGACACTGACCTCTCCTCCGGGTTACCTGACGCATCGAGGAAACGCCGGACCGAGGTGATCTCAAAGTTGTACCCTTTTCATCCTTTGGCAGGTGTTATACGTCAACCGCTCAACTCTTCTGACTCAAATTATCAGGAAACTTCCCCCTCTTCTGGCGACTCTATGCAGTCGAACCTGCCGGCTTTCAAGACCGTGCCCGGGTAATGATGATCATCTCATGTTGTACTTTGTCTTTACTTACACTTTTGTGCTTAACCTTTCTGTCCTTTCAGTGCCCAAGCAAAACTCAACAAAAGGGCGAAGAAGAACAAGCCGGTCGATGAGCCGGACTTGCCTGAGCCGGAGGTAGCCGCTCAAGAACCGCCAGCTGCCTCTGCTCCTGAGGCCGCTGCTCCAACCAACAAGCCCATAGCAGAAGCTTCTGCTAACCCGGAGGCCTCCAGCTCGGCTCAACCAGCAGATGACCCGGATGTGGTAATCACCCGGATGGAATTTGTTGAGCCGGGGAGACCTACTGCGCTGGCCAAGTGTTCTGCCAAGGGGGAGTTGCTACAGCCTCGCCGGGTTAATCTGGATCTCACCGACTACGCCAACCTGAGCATCGGAGAGCTCGTCTCCGGCTACGTTAGCCAAGTGCACAAGAGCCGGGATGCAGAGATCGGCATGGTGAACCAGATTCAGCAGAAGTCAGAGGTACCACTCTTGTTTCTTCTTGTTTACTGTATAGCTATCTTGTTATTCTTACCATGCTCTAGCCCCCAAGTCTACGACTTATGATAGAATATGCTGTAGACTTAAGTTCCGGCTTACTCAATTGAACCGGCAATTTGTAGATAGAAACGTTCAATATGCATTAACCCCCAAGTGCCGAGTGTCTTTGCTTGGAAAGCGCTTGGGACTTTTAAAATTGTATAATAACTGTTCATCCTATAACCCGGAAATTATGCAGGCTGCTGGCAAGAAGTTTGAAGCTGACATCTCTGATCTCAAGACCCGTCTGAAGACGCAAGAAACTGAGACCCGGAAAGCAAATGCCAAATTTGTGTCCAGTATTGCTGCGCAAGAAAAGCTGAAGACGGACTTTGATGCTGAACGGAGAGCCTGGGCCAAAGAGGAGGCCACTCTGGTGAACCGGGCCGAACAGGCGGAGAAGGCTCTCTCAGAGAAGACCGCCAAACTCTCCGGCTTAAAGCGCCAAGTGTCCCAGATGGTTGCCGCAATCTTCGGTAAGTCATTTCACCGGCTTTCGTCAAGTTTAGAATCTTTATATCTCATAACTCATCCTTGTCAGCGGCTTATCTTATTCTGTTAAACAGGTCCCAGAAGCGCCAACCTCAACCAAAGTGTAGTAACCAAGCTGAAGGCCGTGTACACCCTGGTGGAGCAACTCTACACCGGGTCACAGCGTACTCTGGCTGTGGTGGCCCTATCCAATGAGGTGCCGACTCACCTGGCGGAAGTCCTTCGCCGGCTCGCCGTTCTTCCTCAACGCATCCAAGAGCTGCGACGGGCCTCTGCAAGAGCCGGAGCCATAGCGGCACTAAGCCGGGCTAAGGCGTTCCTTCCAGAGCTAGACCCGGCGGACATCGCTCTGGGCTATCCCAGTTTGAAGGAAGACGGCACCGCCTCCGACCAAAAGGACTTCGCAGCTTGTGTGAAGACCGTACGCCCGGTGGCCACTCTGATTGGCAATGATACAGATCTGACTAAGTATCAGCCGGGTTACGATGCAGAGAATCAGAGGATCCCCACTCCGCGCTATGAAGCCCTCAGCTTAATCCCGCCGACTCGCAAGCACACCTTCGCCCCGGAGATTGACCCGGGGGGTTGATTGACGAGGAAGCTCAATTTGAAGCTCTGAGCGGCATCGACTGGAAGTCGTCAACCTTCCAGGTCTTGGGAACAGCCGGAGGAGAAGAGAGGGATGAGCCGGAGACTTCAACCCAGCAAGCATCGTAACTCTGCTGGCGGCTTATCAAACAATGCCTCACCCTTTTGGACTCAATGAGTCTTGTAATAGAGTAGGACCAACACTTTATCTTTGCCGTGCCATCGCGCACGCATTGAATGCTGAAGTCTATTGAAGTTGTCTCCTTTATATTTCTCCGGGTCGTAATCAATCATTTATTTTCCTTAAGCTCAAAATAGTTGCTTTTAACTATCCTGCATAGAAGGACAAATCACAAGTCTTGAGGTGGCTTACCGCCCTGAGAATCATAGGTTTGAAATATATAACCCGGAATATGAATAAAAAAAGACTGGTCCTCAATTATGTCCTTAATACAGCCGTAATAACACACTTAGCGGCCTGCAAGCATACTTCCGGTTTAGGTAACCCGGGTAATAAGGTTGGTACCTCAATTCTGGTTTACCTGTCTTAATAACACCCATTGTGTTCAACTAACACGGTAAATCAAAGTTAAGCCGGCAAAGTGAGACCCGGCCGTGCACACTTGAAATGGCCAGAAGAACTCGTTATAAATCAGAAAAACTTAGGGGCTTCCAGTTCGAATACGACCAGAGACCCGGCCCAAAGGGGTTATGCTAGGATTCGAATACGATCATATAGCCCCCCAGTGGGTGTGGCGACGCCAATCAAGAGGGTACCGACAGCTATGTTCTCTTTGGTTCGAATACGACCCATGTTTGAACAGGAAGCCCCCAAATGGCTTAGAATTGTTTAACGACGCTGATTCGAATACGATCCACGTCGGTTCCCAAAGAGGTTAAACTATGATTCAAATATGATCAAAGAAAACTCCCCAATGAGCTCGACACTTTGCCAATCAAATGGGTATCGACAGCTATGTTCTCTTTGGTTCGAATACGACCTATGTTTGAACAGGAAGCCCCCAAGTGACCTTATTACCTACGGCTAGGTTCGAATACGATCATAAGCCGGATCCTCCTTCAAGTTATCATGTAATCTTGCAATGAAAACAACACGTGCACATTTGGAGGAGAAAAAAGGACAGAGGTCCTGCTTGATTGCTTATCATAAGATATACATGGCGTAGAGAAATATGTACATTATGAGAGCCAGTGGCTCAACTGTAATAAGGCCGAAGCTGAGCTATGTTCCACGGCCGACGGGTCTCCTCCTCCGACTTACGTGAATCTTTGTGCTCCCGAATGTCAATGAGGTAATATGACCCGTTGTGCAAATTCTTGCTGACCACAAAGGGCCCTTCCCAAGGTGGGGATAGCTTATGCGCATCTGTTTGATCTTGGATGAGCCGGAGCACCAGGTCGCCTTCCTGGAAGACCCGATTTAACCCGGCGACTATGATAACGGCGCAGGTCCAGTTGGTAAATCGCTGAGCGAGCTGCTGCCACATCACGCTGCTCGTCCAACAAGTCAAGAGCATCTTGGCGCGCCTGTTCATTGTCCACCTCAACATAAGCCGCCACTCGAGGCGAGTCATGACGGATGTCACTGGGGAGGACTGCTTCCGCTCCATAGACCATGAAGAAAGGCGTAAAACCTGTAGACCTGTTAGGAGTAGTGTTGATGCTCCACAAACGGAGGGTAACTCCTCTACCCAACAACCCGGCGTCCGTTGTAAAGGGACCAAAAGCCGGGGTTTGATGCCTTTCAGAATCTCTTGATTAGCCCGCTCAGCTTGACCATTGGACTGAGGATGAGCCACTGATGAAACATCAAGTCTAATATGCTCTCGTTGACAAAACTCCTCCATGGCGCCTTTGGATAAATTAGTACCATTGTCAGTTATAATGCTGTGTGGAAAGCCAAAGCGAAAGATCACCTTTTTCATAAACTGAACTGACGTGGCTGCATCACACTTGCTAACTGGCTGTGCTTCAACCCACTTGGTAAACTTGTCAACTGCCACCAAGATGTGGGTCTTCTTATCCTTAGACCTTTTAAAAGGCCCAACCATATCAAGCCCCCAGACCGCAAAGGGCCAAGTAATCGGGATCATCCTCAGCTCCTGAGCCGGCACATGAGCCCGTCGCGAGAACCTTTGGCAACCATCACATTTACTGACCAAGTCCTCCGCATCAGCATGAGCCGTCAGCCAATAAAAACCATGACGAAAAGCCTTGGACACAAGAGACTTTGAGCCGGCGTGATGGCCACAATCCCCTTCATGAATCTCGCGCAAGATCTCTTGACCTTCCGCAGGGGAGACACAACGCTGGAACGCTCCCGTAACACTGCGGCGATGCAACTCACCATTGATAACAATCATTGACTTAGACCGCCGGGTTATTTGTCTGGCCAAAGTTTCATCCTCAGGAAAATCTCCCCGGGTCATGTAAGCCAAATAAGGCAATGTCCAGTCTGGGATGATGTGGAGAGCCGCCACCAGCCATGCTTCCGGGTCAGGGACAGCCAAGTCTTCCTCTGTAGGCAACTTAACAGAAGGGTTATGCAAGATGTCCAGGAAAGTATTAGGCGGCACCGGCTTTCGCTGAGAGCCGAGCCGGCTTAAAGCATCAGCCGCCTCGTTCTTCCTGCGATCAATGTGTTCTACTTGATAACCCTGAAAGTGTCCAGCAATGGCATCAACCTCACGATGATAAGCCGCCATGAGAGGGTCCTTGGAGTCCCACTTTCCTGATACTTGTTGAGCTACCAAATTTGAGTCGCCGAAGCACCTTACTCGGCTCAAATTCATCTCCTTAGCCATCCGAAGACCGTGGAGCAAGGCCTCATACTCAGCCGCATTGTTAGTGCAAGGGAACATCAATTGTATCGCATAATGGAACTTGTCACCTTTAGGGGAAGCCAATACAACTCCAGCCCCCGAGCCCTCCAACTGCCTAGACCCATCAAAGTGAATAGTCCAGTATGTGTTATCCGGCTTTTGCTCGGGCACTTGTGACTCTGTCCAATCATTGATGAAATCCACCAAGGCCTGAGATTTAACAGCAGTGCGTGGCACGTATTTCAGACCATGGGGTCCGAGCTCTATAGGCCACTTAGCCACTCTCCCTGTGGCCTCTCTGTTTTGAATGATATCACCAAGAGGGGCAGAACTGACCACAATGATGGGATCACCCTGGAAATAATGCTTAAGCTTCCGGCTCGCCATGAACACACCATAAACAAGCTTCTGCCAATGTGGATACCGCTGTTTGGACTTGATGAGCACTTCGCTGACATAATAAACCGGCCGCTGAACCGGATGCTCCTTACCCTCTTCCTTGCGCTCCACCACCACAGCCACACTGACGGCTCGTGTGTTCGCCGCCACATACAGTAATAAGGGCTCCTTATCAACCGGAGCAGCAAGGACCGGGGGCTCTGCTAGCTGCTTCTTCAAATCCTCAAAAGCGGTATTGGCTGCATCATTCCAGACAAAGTTATCAGTTTTCTTCATCAACTGATATAATGGCATGGCCTTCTCACCCAAACGGCTTATAAACCGGCTCAAAACAGCGATGCGACCCGCCAAGCGTTGAACGTCATTTATACACGCCGGCTTAGCCAGGGAGGTGATGGCCTTGATCTTCTCCGGGTTAGCTTCAATGCCTCTGTCAGAAACCAAGAAACCCAAGAGTTTCCTGCAGGAACACCAAAAACACACTTGGCCGGGTTAAGCATCATCTTGTAAACCCGGAGATTATCAAAGATTTCCCTTAAATCATCTATCACGGTTTCCTCCTTTATGGACTTAACCACAATATCGTCCACATAAGCATGAACATTGCGCCCAATCTGGTTATGAAGACAGTTCTGCACACAACGCTGATAAGTCGCCTGTGCACACTTGAGTCCAAAGGGCATAGACACATAGCAGAAGGCTCCAAAGGGAGTGATGAATGCCATCTTCTCCTGGTCCTTAACTGCCATTTTAATCTGATGATATCCGGAATAAGCATCCAAGAAACTTAAGCGCGCACAACCTGCCGTAGCATCAATAATTTGATCAATACGGGGAAGGGCAAAAGGATCAGCCGGACACGCCTTGTTTAAGTCCGTGTAGTCCACACACATCCGCCAAGTGCCGTTCTTCTTGAGTACGAGCACCGGGTTAGCTAACCATTCTGGGTGAAAGACTTCAACAATAAACCCGGCCGCCAAGAGCCGGGCCACCTCTTCGCCAATAGCTTTCCGCCTCTCTTCATTAAACCGCCGAAGGAACTGCCTGACCGGCTTAAATTTCGGATCAACATTGAGAGTGTGCTCAGCAAGTTCTCTAGGTACACCTGGCATGTCAGACGGCTTCCATGCAAAAATGTCCCTATTCTCACGGATGAACTCGATGAGCGCGCCTTCCTATTTTGGATCTAGATTGGCACTGATGCTAAACTGCTGAGATGAATCTCCTGGAACAAAATCAACAAGCTTAGTCTCATCAGCCGACTTAAATTTCATTGCCGGCTCATGTTTCGTAGTCGGCTTTTTTAAAGAGGTCATATCTGTTGGGTCAACATTGTCTTTGTAAAAGTTCAACTCCTCTGTTGCACAAACAGATTCTGCATAAGCTGCATCGCCTTCCTCACACTCCAGGGCCACCTTCCGGCTGCCGTGAACCGTAATGGTCCCATTATGACCCGGCATCTTGAGCTGTAAATACACGTAACACGGCCGTGCCATGAACTTGGCGTAAGCCGGCCGCCCAAATATGGCATGGTATGGACTTCTTATCTTGACCACCTCAAAGGTCAATTTTTCCACCCTGTAGTTGTGTTCATCTCCAAAGGCCACTTCCAACTCGATCTTGCCGACTGGATAGGCTGACTTACCAGGTACTACACCATGGAAAATAGTGTTTGACTGGCTGAGGTTCTTATCAATCAACCCCATACGACGGGAAGTTTCATAATAGAGGATGTTGATGCTGCTGCCTCCATCCATGAGTACCTTAGTGAACTTATATCCTCCCACCTGAGGAGCCACCACCAAGGCCAAGTGACCCGGATTATCCACCCGGGGAGGGTGATCCTCCCTACTCCACACTATAGGCTGCTCAGACCACCGCAAGTAGCGTGGAACTGCCGGCTCAACAGCATTCACAGCCCTCTTATGAAGCTTCTGATCTCGCTTACACAGACTGGTGGTAAACACATGATACTGTCCACCGCTAAGCTGCTTTGGATTGGTCTGATAACCCCCTTGCTGCTGTTGATGGCCGTGGTTAGACTGCTGATTAAAGCCCCCTTGGCCGTTCTGAGAATTAGAACTTGAGCCGCCGCCCGGGCCATGAAAGCCGCCGGCGCCTGAGCCGCCGCCCGGGCCATTGTTGCCGTTAAAGGTGTTGGAATTCTTAAAGGCTTTCATGATTGCACAGTCCTTCCATAGATGAGTTGCTGGCTTCTCCCTAGAGCCATGCCTTGGACAAGGCTCATTCAACAGCTGCTCCAGCGTCGGGCCTGACCCGCCGCCTCGGGGAGGTGGCCTCCCTTTGCGTCGCTGATTATTCCCCTGCGAGCTGGTGTTGGCCACGAACTCTAGGCTGCCGTCCGCCTTACGCTTGCCACCTCCTTGGTTCCCCGGGTTATGCTGATGACCCTTGCCATTGTCACTCTTCTTTCCCTTCCCTGTCCTTTCATCATCTGAAGCGGGGTCCTTGGTACCATCAGAATAGGCGTACTTGACAAGAGCCGCCATCAGTGTACCCATATCATTGCAGTCGCGCTTAAGCCGCCCGAGTTTCATCTTCAGGGGCACGAAACGACAATTCTGCTCCAACATTAAGACTACAGAGCCGGCATCCATCTTATCTGATGAATGTATGATCTCTTTGACCCGGCGAACCCAATGCGTCGTGGATTCACCATCCTGCTGCTTACAGTTAGTCAAATCCACAATTGACATAGACTGCCTACAGGTATCCTTGAAGTTTTGGATGAACCGGGCTTTCAGCTCCGCCCAAGACCCGATGGAATTCGGTGGTAGCCCTTTCAACCAAGTGCGGGCAGTCCCATCTAACATCATGGTGAAGTACTTGGCCATTGCTGCTTCGCTGTCTTCCAGCAGTTCCATGGCCATCTCATAACTCTCGATCCAGGCTGCGGGTTGTAAGTCAGCTGTGTAATTAGGCACCTTCCTAGGGCCTTTGAAGTCCTTGGGTAGACGCTCATTGCGGAGAGCCGGCACCAAGCAAGGGACACCTCCAGTCCTGGTAGGGATACCCACGTCGACGGAAGCCGTCGGATAAGCCGGGGGAGTCTGGTAAGCCGTCAACTGAGGCACCTGCTCCGCCTCTTGCCGTGCTCTGTCTTGGTCTGCTGCGTGAAAGGCTCCATTATGAGCCGGGCCATGGCCAGGGGGTGGGTCATGGCGTCGGACATTACTTGAGCCGGTCGCTGAGACCATGTGCCTGCTGTAACTCGGGCTCCGGCCTGGACGAGGGGTCGAGTGGATCCTGTCCCGGCTGTAAGAGTACGCCTCTTGCTGCGCCAGTGCTGTCTGAAGGAGTTCTCTAACCCGGCGGGTTTCAATAGCCGTTGGAGAGTCGCCATCGATTGGGAGAGCCGCCAGCCGTGCTGCTGCAGCGACCATGTTTTCCAGCGGGTTAGCATAATGACCCGGTGGTATTGTTACATACTGAGGCGGGGCAGGGTTCACCCGGGGTGGCCCCATAACGGGGGTCCCAGACCCGGGCACTACGACTCCCGGCGGGTTACTAGTCCCTGCACCCGGCGTGTTAAAGAGGTTCCGAGGATCGTAGACCGGAGGGAGTCGAGATTGGGCCTTTTGATGCCTCCTTCTCATGACCTCATTGGACGCGTTCTGGTCCATCGTGAGCTGGAAGGACTGCGCCTGAATCAACTGAGTCTGGGCGTCGAGAGCCGCCCTTTCCGCCGCCATCCTAATCCCTTCCGCTGCTAGATCCTCCTTCGCTTTCACTAGATCTAACTTTAGCTGTGCCACCTCTGCGTCATGCTGGGCTTGATCCACCGGGTCAACCGTGGCGGTTAACAGGGCCGTCATCTTGTCCGTGAGATCCATCAGCACCTGTGCCGGCGAGGGCACCGGGTTTCCTGCCCCAGCAGCAGGGTTCTGAATAGGCTGCGCACCGGCCATGAAGATTCCAACCCGGCTCGGCGGCTCAAACGGGTCCGGAATATTGTCACCATCGGAACAACCTATGAGCCTGCCGTCTTGAAGTTGATACAACGAGTTTGACTCATCTGTGGACGACTCGCCAGCAGAGCCGGCGGCCGTCTCATCACTAGATCCAGATCCATCAAGGAGTCCTCCATGGATACATCCCACAAAAGCATGCTTCAAGGCGGGCAAGGCCCGGGCGGGTCATGCGCGCTGAGCCGTCTCGATGAGATTGGCGCAGAGATCCGGCTCAGGGCCCGGCTCACCAATCTTGCTAATGAAAACATGAATTCCGCCGAAGGGGACCCGGTACCCGTACTCAATTTTGCCGGCGTCGGGGCCCCAGTCTGCATCGTCGATGTAGAGCTTGCCGCGACGACTCTTGGTCATCCGGCCCACTGCGTATCCCTTGAGCCCTTCGAAGCTGCCCTTCAAGAACTCAAATCCACCGTGCGCTGGCCCCACGGTGGGCGCCAACTGTCGTGGAATTGTCACGGCAGATGTCCTCAAGCTAGGACTTAGTCGTGGAGCCATCGCCGCTAGGAAGCTTGAAGGGGTTAACGGGACAAGGAACACGAGGGTTTATACTGGTTCGGCCCCTTACGGTGAAGGTAAAAGCCTACGTCCAGTTGAGGTGATCTTGATTAGGGTTTCGATGACCAGGGAGCTTAACTGCTATGCCTGGCTCTCGATGAGATCTTTTTTCTCCCCCCCAAACCGCTGCCGGGTCGTCCCTTTATATAGAGAGGTTGACGCCCAGCGGCCCTCAGAGTCCCGGCCGGCTCATAAAATTGTCCGGCTCGGACTCTCAACTATTCTTGCCTTACACTACAAGTTCTACCATAATAATGATTGTAACTATGGGCCTTAAGCCATATCCGGGTCTTAAGCCCATCTTTGGCCCACCGTCATCAAGCTTGGCGCCGGGCTTCTGGAAATGACCATTATGAGTAACCCGGCCCCTCCTGGCGGGTGACTCTAAGGTCTATATCCTCAACAACTTTGTTATTTCCTTTGCTTTTTTACTTTGCTTTTATTTTACTTTGCATCTTTATCACAAAAATACCAAAAATATTATCCTATCGTATCTATCAGATCTCACTCTCGTAATTGACCATGAAGGGATTGACAACCCCTTATTGCGTTGGTTGTGAGGATTTATTTGTTTTGTCCAGGTGCGAGGGACTCGCGCGTAGCCTCCTACTGGATTGATACCTTGGTTCTCAAAAACTGAGGGAAATACTTACGCTACTTTGCTGCATCACCCTTTCCTCTTCAAGGGAAAACCAACGCAGTGCTCAAGAGGTAGCAAGAAGGATTTCTGGCGCCGTTGCCAGGGAGGTCTACGCAAAAGTCAACATACCAAGTACCCATCACAAACCCTTATCTCCTGCATTACATTATTTTCCATGTGCCTCTCGTTGTCCTCTCCCCCACTTCACCCTTGCCATTTTTATTCGCCCTCTCTTTTTCGTTCGCCTCTTTTTCGCTTGCTTTTTGTTTGCTCCTGTGTTGGATTGCTTGTTTTTCACGATGGCTCAAGATAATACCAAATTATGTGACTTTTCCAATACCAATAATTATGATTTCCTTAGGACTCCGATTGCTCCTCTTACCAATACTGAATCTTGTGAAATCAATACTGCTTTTCATGAATCTTGTCATGAAAGATCAATTTGCCGACCTTCCTAGTGAAGATGACGCTACTCATCTAAATAGCTTCGTTGATTTGTGTGATATGCAAAAGAAGAAAGATGTTGATATTGATATTGTCAAATTGAAGCTATTTCCTTTTTCGCTTAGAGATCGTGCTAAAGCTTGGTTTTCGTCTTTGCCTAAAAATAGTATTGATTCTTGGAACAAGTGCAAAGATGCTTTTATCTCTAAGTTTTTTCCTCCCGCTAAGATCATCTCTCTTAGAAACGATATTATGAATTTTAAGCAACTTGATCATGAACATGTTGCACAAGCTTGGGAGAGGATGAAATTAATGATACGTAATTGCCCTACGCATGGTTTGAATTTGTGGTTGATTATACAATTTTTTTATGGCGGATTGAATTTTGCTTCTAGAAATCTTTTAGATTCGGCCGCGGGAGGCACTTTTATGGAAATCACTTTAGGAGAAGCTACTAAACTCCTAGATAATATTATGGTTAATTATTCTCAATGGCACACTGAAAGATCCACTAATAAAAAAGTGCATGCGATAGAAGAAATTAATGTTTTGAGTGGAAAGATGGATGAACTTATGAAATTATTTGCTAGTAAGAGTGTTTCTTCTGATCCTAATGATATGCCTTTGTCTACTTTGATTGAGAATAATAATGAATCTATTGATGTGAATTTTGTTGGTAGGAATAATTTTGGTAACAACGCGTATAGAGGAAACTTTAATCCTAGGCCTTATCCTAGTAATTCCTCTAATAATTATGGAAATTCCAACAACAATTCTTATGGAGATTTTAATAAGATGCCCTCTGAATTTGGGACTAGTGTTAAAGAGTTTATGAATTCACAAAAGAATTTCAATGCTTTGCTTGAAGAGAAATTGCTTAAAGTTGATGAATTGGCTAGGAACGTTGATAGAATTTCTCTTGATGTTGATTCTTTAAAGCTTAGATCTATTCCTCCTAAGAATGATATCAATGAGTCTCTCAAAGCTATGAGAATTTCCATTGATGAGTGCAAAGAAAGAACTGCTAGGATGCGTGCTAAGAAAGATTGCTTTATGAAAGCGTGTTCTTCAAATTTCTATGAAAATAAAGATGAAGATCTAAAAGTTATTGATGTGTCCCCTATTAAATCTTTGTTTTGCAATATGAATCTCGATAATGATGGGACTGAATATGATCCACCTTTACCTAGAAGGCGTTCCAAAAATTCGGAGTTTTTAGATCTTGATGATAAAATTGATAAAAGTGGGATTGAAGAAATCAAAACCCTAGATGTTGCTAAACCCACTATTTTGGATTTTAAGGAATTTAATTATGAAAATTGCTCTTTGATTGATTGTATTTCCTTGTTGCAATCCGTGCTAAATTCTCCTCATGCTTATAGTCAAAATAAAGCGTTTACTAAACATATCGTTGATGCCTTGATGCAATCTTATGAAGAAAAGCTTGAGTTGCAAGTTTCTATCCATAGAAAACTTTATGATGAGTGGGAACCAAGTATTAAAATTAAGATCAAGGATCATGAGTTCTATGCTTTATGTGATTTGGGTGCTAGTGTTTCCACTATTCCCAAAACTTTGTGCGATTTGCTAGATTTCCGCGATTTTGATGATTGCTCTCTAAACTTGCACCTTGCGGATTCCACTATTAAGAAACCTATGGGAAGAATTAATGATGTTCTTATTGTTGCGAATATGAATTATGTGCCCGTATATTTTATCGTTCTTGATATAGATTGCAATCCTTCATGTCCTATTATTCTTGGTAGACCTTTCCTTAGAACGATTGGTGCAATTATTGATATGAAGGAAGGGAATATTAGATTCCAATTTCCATTAAAGAAAGGCATGGAACACTTACCTAGGAAGAAAATAAAACTACCATATGAATATATTATGAGAGCCACTTATGGATTGCCAACTAAAGATGGCAATACCTAGATCTATCCTTGCTTTTATGCCTTGCTAGGGGCGTTAAACGATAGCGCTTGTTGGGAGGCAACCCAATTTTATTTTTAGTTTTTTGCTTTTTTCTTCTGTTTAGGAATAAATATTTGTTCTAGCCTCTGTTTAGATGTGTTTTTATGTTTTAATTAGTGGTTGTGCCAAGTTAAACCTATAGGATCTTCTTGGATGATAGTTATTTGATCTTGCAGAAATTTCCAGAAACTTTCTGTTCACGAAAACAATTGTTAAAAATCACCAGAACGTGATAAAATAGTGATTCCAATTGCTGCTGATCAATAAACAAATTGTCTAGATCTTCCTATTTTGGCTGATTTTTGGAGTTCCAGAAGTTTGCGTTAGTTACAGATTACTACAGACTGTTCTGTTTTTGACAGATTCTGTTTTTCGTGTGTTGTTTGCTTATTTTGATGAATCTATGGCTAGTGAAATAGTTTATAAACCATAGAGAAGTTGGAATACAGTAGGTTTAACACCAATATAAATAAAGAATGAGTTCATTACAGTACCTTGAAGTGGTCTTTTGTTTTCTTTCGCTAACGGAGCTCACGAGATTTCTGTTGAGTTTTGTGTTGTGAAGTTTTCAAGTTTTGGGTGAAAGATTTTTGATGGATTATGGAACAAGGAGTTTAAAGAGCCTAAGCTTGGGGATGCCCATGTCACCCCCAATATAATCTAAGGACACCATAAAGCCAAAGCTTGGGGATGCCCCGGAAGGCATCCCCTCTTTCGTCTTCTTCCATCGGTAACTTTACTTGGAGCTATATTTTTATTCACCACATGATATGTGTTTTGCTTGGAGCGTCTTGTATGATTTGAGTCTTTGATTTTTAGTTTACCACAATCATCCTTGGTGTACACACCTTTTGAGAGAGCCATACATGATTTGGAATTTTTTAGAATACTCTATGTGCTTCACTTATATCTTTTGAGTTATATAGTTTTTCTCTAGTACTTCACTTATATCTTTTAGAGCACGGTGGTGGATTTGTTTTATAGAAAATATTGATCTCTCATGCTTCACTTAGATTATTTTGAGAGTGTTAAATAGCATGGTAATTTCTTGAATAATCCTAATATGCTAAGCATAAATGATTTGTAAAAATTCTTATGAGTGTGTTGAATACTAAGAAAAGTTTGATGGTTGATAATTGTTTTGAGATATGAAGATGGTGATATTAGAGTCATGCTAGTTGAGTAGTTGTGAATTTGAGAAATACTTGTGTTAAAGTTTGTGATTCCCATAGCATGCACATATGGTGAACCGTTATGTGATGAAGTCGGAGCATGATTTATTTATTGATTGCCATTCCCAGATATATTGCCATGCAACTTTCCACCGTTCCGTTTATTATGACACGCTCCATCATTTTCATATTGCTTTGCATGATCATGTAGTTGACATCGTATTTGTGGCAAAGCCACCGTTCATAAGTCTTTCATACATGTCACTCTTGATTCATTGCATATCCCGGTACACCGCCAGAGGCATTCATATAGAGTCATATTTTGTTCTAAGTATCGAGTTGTAATTGTTGAGTTGTAAGAAAATAAAAGTGTGATGATCTTCATTTTTAGAGCACTGTCCCAAGTGAGGAAAGGATGATGGAGACTATGATTCCCCCACAAGTCGGGATGAGACTCCGGACGAAAAAAAGGAGGCCATAAAAAAAGAGAAAAGGCCCAAATAAATAAAAAAATTGAGAGAAAAAGAGAGAAGGGACAATGTTACTATCCTTTACCACACTTGTGCTTCAAAGTAGCACCATGATCTTCATGATAGAGAATCTCTCATTTTCTCACTTCCATATACTAGTGGGAATTTATCATTATAGAACTTGGCTTGTATATTCCAATGATGGGCTTCCTCAAAATGCCCTAGGTCTTCGTGAGCAAGCGAGTTGGATGCACACCCACTTAGTTTCCTTTGTTGAGCTTTCATATACTTATAGCTCTAGTGCATTCGTCGCATGGCAATCCCTACTCACTCACATTGATATCTATTGATGGGCATCTCCATAGCCCGTTGATACGCCTAGTTGATGTGAGACTATCTTCTCCCTTTTTGTCTTCTCCACAACCACCATTCTATTCCACATATAGTGCTATATCCATGGCTCACGCTCATGTATTGCGTGAAGATTGAAAAAGTTTGAGAATGTCAAAAGTATGAAACAATTGCTTGGCTTGTCATCGGGGTTGTGCATGATTTAAATACTTTGTGTGGTGAAGATAGAGCATAGCCAGACTATATGATTTTGTAGGGATAATTTTCTTTGGCCATGTTATTTTGAAAAGACATGATTGCTTTGTTAGTATGCTTGAAGTATTATTATTTTTATGTCAATATTAAACTTTTGTCATGAATCTTTCGGATCTGAATATTCTTACCACAATTAAGAAAGAATTACATTGAGATTATGCCAAGTAGCACTCCGCATCAAAAATTCTGTTTTTATCATTTACCTACTCGAGGACGAGCAGGAATAAGCTTGGGGATGCTTGATACGTCTCCAACGTATCTATAATTTTTGATTGCTCCATGCTATATTATCTACTGTTTTGGACATTATTGGGCTTTATTATTCACTTTTATATTATTTTTGGGACTAACCTATTAACCGGAGGCCCAGCCCAGAATTGCTGTTTTTAGCCTATTTCAGAGTTTCGCAGAAAAGGAAAATCAAACGTAGTCCAAACGGAATGAAACCTTCGGGAACGTGATTTTTAGGAAGATTATGATCCGGGAGACTTGGACCCTACGTCAAGAAACAAAAGAGGAGGCCACGAGGTAGGGGGGCGCGCCCACCCCCCCAGGGCGCGCCCTCCACCCTCGTGGGCCCCCTGTTGCTCCACCGACATACTCCTTCCTCCTATATATACCTACATACCCCCAAACGATCAGATATGGAGCCAAAAACCTAATTCCACCGCCGCAACCTTCTGTACCCACGAGATCCCATCTTGGGGCCTGTTCCGGAGCTCCGCCGGAGGGGGCATCCATCACGGAGGGCTTCTACATCAACACCATAGCCTCTCCGATGAAGTGTGAGTAGTTTACTTCAGACCTTTGGGTCCATAGTTAGTAGCTAGATGGCTTCTTCTCTCATTTTGGATCTCAATACAATGTTCTTCCCCTCTCTCGTGGAGATCTATTCGATGTAATCTTCTTTTTGCGGTGTGTTTGTTGAGACCGATGAATTGTGGGTTTATGATCAAGATTATCTATGAACAATATTTGAATCTTCTCGCTTTTATGTATGATTGGTTATCTTTGCAAGTCTCTTCGAATTATCAGTTTGGTTTGGCCTACTAGATTGATCTTTGTTGCAATGGGAGAAGTGCTTAGCTTTGGGTTCAATCTTGCGGTGTCCTTTCCCAGTGACAGTAGGGGCTGCAAGGCACGTATTGTATTGTTGCCATCGAGGATAACAAGATGGTTTTTTTTATCATATTGCATGAATTTATCCCTCTACATCATGTCATCTTGCTTAAGGCATTACTCTGTTTTCATGAACTTAATACTCTAGATGCATGCTGGATAGCGGTCGATGAGTGGATTAATAGTAGTGGATGTAGGCAGGAGTCGGTCTACTTGTCTCGGACGTGATGCCTATATACATGATCATACCTAGATATTCTCATAACTATGCTCAATTCTGTCAATTGCTCAACTGTAATTCGTTCACCCACCGTAAAATACTTATGCTTTTGAGAGAAGCCACTAGTGAAACCTATGGCCCCCGGGTCTATCTTCATCATATTAATCTTCCAACACTTTGTTATTTCCTTTATTTTTTACTTTGATTTTATTTTACTTTGCATCTTTATCACAAAAATACCAAAAATATTATCCTATCATATCTATCAGATCTCACTCTCGTAAGTGACCGTGAAGGGATTGACAACCCCTTATCGCGTTGGTTGCGAGGACTTATTTGTATTGTGCAGGTGCGAGGGACTCGCGCGTAGCCTTCTACTGGATTGATACCTTGGTTCTCAAAAACCGAGGGAAATACTTACGCTACTTTGCTACGTCACCCTTTCCTCTTCAAGGGAAAACCAACGCAGTGCTCAAGAGGTAGCAGCGAGACCCCAGGAAGAGGGTTCCTGCGAAGGTGATGTGGTATGCTCCTATAATACCACAGTTGAAATGTCTGTTCAGAAACGAAGAGCATGCCAAGTTAATGCGATGGCACAGAGAGGGCCGTAAGAAAGACGGGAAGTTGAGAGCACCCGCTGACGGGCCGCACTGGAGAAAAATCAAGAGAAAGTACTGGGCTGAGTTTGCAGGTGACCCAAGGAACGTATGGTTTGGTTTAAGCGCAGATGGCATTAATCCTTTCGGGGAGCAGAGCAGCAATCACAACACCTAGCCCGTGACTCTATGTATGTATAACCTTCCTCCTTGGATGTGCATGAAGTGGAAGTTCATTATGATGCCAATTCTCATCCAAGGCCCTAAGCAACCCGGCAACAACATTGATGTGTACCTAAGGCCATTAGTTGAAGAACTTTTATAGCTGTGGAATGGAAACGGTGTACGTGTGTGGGATGAGCACAAACAGGAGGAATTTAACCTGCACGCGTTGCTGTTTGTAACCATCAATGATTGGCCCGCTCTCAGTAACCTTTCAGGACAGACAAACAAGGGATACCACGCATGCACGCACTGTTTAGCTGACACCGAAAGTATATACCTGGACAAATGCAGGAAGAATGTGTACCTAGGCCATCGTCGATTTCTTCCGACCAACCATCAATGTTGAAATAAAGGCAAGCATTTCAAAGGCGAGGCAGATCACCGGAAGAAGCCCGCCATGCGTACCGATGATCACGTACTTGTTATGGTCAATGATTTACACGTAATCTTTGGAAAGGGTCCCGGCGGACTAGCTGTTCCGAATGACGCTGAGGGACGTGCACCCATGTGGAAGAAGAAATCTATATTTTGGGACCTACCCTACTGGAAAGACCTAGAGGTCCGCTCTTCAATCGACGTGATGCACGTGACGAAGAACCTTTGCGTGAACCTGCTAGGCTTCTTGGGCGTGTATGGGAAGACAAAAGATACACCTGAGGCATGGGAGGACCTGCAACGTTTGCACGAAAAAGACGGCATGCCTCCAAAGTAGTATGAAGGTCCTGCCAGCTACGCTCTTACCAAAGAAGAGAAGGAAATCTTCTTTGAATGCCTGCTCAGTATGAAGGTCCCGATTGGCTTCTCGTCGCATATAAAGGGAATAATAAATATGCCAGAGAAAAAGTTCCAGAACCTAAAGTCTCATGACTGCCACGTGATTATGACGCAACTGCTTCCGGTTGCATTGAGGGGGCTTCTACCGGAAAACGTCCGATTAGCCATTGTGAAGCTATGTGCATTCCTCAATGCAATCTCTCGGAAGGTGATCGATCCAAAAATCATACCAAGGCTAAGGAGTGATGTGGCGCAATGTCTTGTCAGTTTCGAGCTGGTGTCCCACCATCCTTCTTCAATATCATGACGCACGTCCTAGTTCATCTAGTCGACGAGATTGTCATTCTGGGCCCCGTATTTCTACACACTATGTTCCCCTTTGAGAGGTTCATGGGAGTCCTAAAGAAATATGTCCATAATCGCGCTAGGCCAGAAGGAAGCATCTCCATGGGCCATCAAACAGAGGATGTCATTGGGTTTTGTGTTGACTTCATTCCTGGCCTTAAGAAGATAGGTCTCCCTATATCGCGGTATGAGGGGAGAATGGCTGGAAAAGGCACGCTTGGAGGGGACTCAATAATATGCAGGGACGGGCATTCTTGGTCTCGAGCACACTACACGGTTCTACAGAACTCTACCTTGGTGACCGAGGGAGTCCTGGACTAAGGGGTCCTCGGGCGTCTGGCCTGTTAGCCATGGGTCGGACTGATGGGCTGTGAAGACACGAAGACCGATGACTGCGCCCGTGTCCGGATGGGACTCTCCTTGGCGTGGAAGGCAAGCTTGGCGGCCAAATATGTAGATTCCTTTCTTTGTAACCGACCTTATGTAACCCTAGATCCTCCTGGTGTCTATATAAACCGGAGGACTTAGTCCGGAAAGCGGATACTCATTACCATAGTCATACAGGCTAGTCTTCTAGGGTTTAGCCATTACGATCTCGTGGGAGATCAACTCTTGTAATACTCATATTCATCAAGATTAATCAAGCAGGAAGTAGGGTATTACCTCCATAGAGAGGGCCCAAACCTGGGTAAACATCGTGTCCCCTGTCTCCTGTTACCATCGACTTCAGACGCACAGTTCCGGACCCCCTACCCGAGATCCGCCGGTTTTGACACCGACATTGGTGCTTTCATTGAGAGTTCCACTGTGCCGTCGACGACAAGGTCGATGACTCGCCTCGTCCTTAAAGACAATATCACTGCCGGAGGAGCACTGGCCCCTGGCCAAACCCTCTGGCTGGGCGGCTTTACCATGTCCGCCCATTCGGCCGTTAAGCCGACGATGACCTCTCGGGCCATCGAAAATCCCCTTCGTATCGACCCCAAACACTCCAAGCAGATGGATCCGGTGGAGTTTTCGTCTTTAAATGAGCTCCTTGGTCGCATCGCCGCCCTGAAAATCGCCACAGATTACGATCAGGTCGGGCTTAAACCTGACCAAAGAGAAATCAAATCTCCACTGGCTTTGTGCCAGAGCGGGCCCATGGTGGACGGCTTTCGACTCACCAAGGTCCTCATGGACGGCGGCAGCGGATTAAACCTCATCTATGAGGATACACTCCACAAAATGGAAATAGACACGAGCCACATCAAGCAAAGTAGTACGACCTTCCGAGGAATCATTCCCAGTCGGGAGGCGGGGTGTACGGGAAAAATCACACTTGACATGGTATTTGGCACGACGGAGAATTATCGGTCTGAAGAGATCACCTTTCAAGTGGCTCCTTTCAGCAGCGGATACCACGCCCTGTTGGGGCGGGACGCTTTTACACGCTTCCAAGCTATACCTCATTATGGATATATGAAGCTCAAAATGCCCGGACCAAACGGCATAATCACTCTTGTAAGTGATCCGGAGATAGCACTTCGCGCCGAAAACAAAACTGCATCCCTGGCCCTTGAGGCATTATCTGAAGCCCTCGCGGCCGAAGAATTAACCGCATTGCGCTCCACGGTGGATAGGGACGATGTGATCTTAGACAAACGACCCAAATCCACCTCCTTCAAACCGGCAGAAGAAATAGTCAAATTCCAGGTCCACCCAACGGACCCCAAGAAGACAGCATCTATTGGAGCACAACTTAACCTAACGGTCGACGCCGCACTAAGGGATTTCCTTCGTGAAAATTGGGATATATTCGCCTGGCACCCTTCTGACATGCCTAGAATCCCACGTGAGCTGGCCGAACATATCCTTAACATCCTAAAGGGATACAAACCAATCGAACAAGCACTGCGGCACTTTTCCGAGCCCAAATGCCAAGCTATGGGGGAGGAGCTGGCCAAGCTAATTGAGGTCGGATTCATCAGAGAAATAAAACATCCTAACTGGCTGGCAAACCTGGTGATGGTACCAAAGAAGGACAAATCCTGGCGGTTATGCGTCGATTTTAAAGACCTCAATAAGGCTTGCCCCAAGGATCCCTTCCCCCTCCCCCACATTGATCAAATCATTGATGCTACTGCAGGACACGACTCACTGTGTTTCCTCGATGCATATTCCGGATACCATCAAATCAAAATGAAGGAGTCCGATCAAGCTGCAACAACATTCATTACCCCATATGGGCCATTCTGCTTCAACACCATGCCGTTCGGGCTCAAGAATGCCGGCGCCACATACCAACGCATGATTCAAACATGCCTGGAGAAACAGATCGGGAAGACAGTTGAAGCTTATGTGGACGATGTCGTCATCAAGACTAGGCGCGTCGAAACACTAATAGACGATTTACGTCTCACATTTGATAACCTCCGTGCGTATGACATTAAGGTCAATCCGGAAAAGTGCGTTTTCGGCGTCCCCGCTGGAAAACTGCTGGGCTTCATCGTTTCCAACAGAGGAATTGAAGCAAATCCAGCCAAAATCCGAGCTCTGTCACAATTGGCTACGCCAACAGATCTTAAACAAGTCCAATAGCCCGCGGGTTGCGTGGCAGCTCTAAGCCGCTTTATCTCCAGATTGGGAGAAAAGGCATTGCCACTTTATCGCCTTTTGCGGCGAACCGATCACTTCGAGTGGACGGACGCGGCAACAGCCAGACTGGAGGAAATAAAAACCCTTCTTGCGAGCAACCCAATCCTGGTTGCGCCAAACGTCGGCGAACCGATGTTATTATACATATCGGCAACACATCAGGTGGTGAGCGCCGTGCTCGTCGTCGAACGAGAACAAGACGGACACAAATTCCCGCTTCAAAAGCCAGTATACTACGTATCTACTGTCCTTACACCATACAAATCCCGGTACCCCCATTATCAAAAGATAGCATACGCGGTCTTCATGGCATCCCGAAAGCTCCGTCACTACTTCCAGGAGTGTTTGATCACGGTGGCTTCCGAAGTACCACTCAATGACATCATAAACAACCGCGATGCCACCGGCCGGATTGCCAAATGGGTCATTGAGCTCCTTCCATTTGATATTGCATACAAACCACGTCGAGCTATTAAATCCCAAGTACTGGCTGACTTCGTCGCCGAATGGACAGAGGCCGAACTCCCTAAAGAGTACGGCGCATATTCCAATTGGGTTATGTATTTCGATGGCTCCAAAATGCTGGCAGGGCTAGGGGCGGGCGTCGTTTTAACGTCACCTACTGGAGACGTTGTTCAGTACGTACTCCAAATACTATACACAAACTCCAACAATGCGGCCAAATACGAGGCCTTATTGCATGGTCTCCGGATGGCTGTCTCCATGGGCATACAACGCCTAGAAGTGCGCGGGGATTCAAACCTTGCAATATCTCAAATAAATGGAGACTTTGACGCCAAAGATCCGAAGATGGCAGCTTATCGTAATGCCTTCATAAAAATGTCGGCCTGGTTCGAGGGGCACGAGTTCCATCATGTGGCTCGAGAAAGCAATCAAGCGGCGGACGTTCTTGCTCATATCGGCGCTAAGTGATACGTCTCCAATGTATCTATAATTTTTTATTGTTCCATGCTATATTATATTCTGTTTTCGATGATTAATGGGCTTTATTATACACTTTTATATTATTTTTGGGACTAACCTATTAACCGGAGGCCCAGCCCAAATTGCTATTTTTTTGCCTATTTCAGTGTTTCGCAGAAAAAGAATATCAAACGGAGTCCAAACGGAATGAAACCTTCGGGAACGTGATTTTCGGAACAAACGTGACCCAGAGGACTTGGAGTGGACGTTAAGCAACAAACGAGGAAGCCACGAGGTAGGGGGCGCGCCCACCTCCCCCAGGCGCGCCCTCCACCCTCGTGGGCCCCTCATGGCTCCCCCGACCTACTTCTTCCTCCTATATATATATACCTACGTACCCCCAAACCATCAGAAGCATCCACGAAAACCTAATTCCACCGCCGCAACCTTCTGTACCCGTGAGATCCCATCTTGGGGCCTTTTCCGGCGTCCTGTCGGAGGGGGCATTGATCACGAAGGGCTTCTACATCAACACCATAGCCTCTCCGATGATGTGTGAGTAGTTTATCTCAGACCTTCAGGTCCATAGTTATTAGCTAGATGGCTTCTTCTCTCTCTTTGGATCTCAATACAAAGTTCTCCTCGATTATCTTGGAGATCTATTTGATGTAACTCTTCTTTTTGTGGTGTGTTTGTCGAGATCCGATGAATTGTGGGTTTATGATCAAGATTATCTATGAACAATATTTTAATCTTCTCTGAATTCTTTTATGTATGTTTGGTTATCTTTGCAACACTACAAAAAAAAATACACTTCCGTGATGATACGTGTTTGTCACAGTAGGTCGCGTTTTTTGTCATGCATGTACATCCATGACAAATTTATGACAGAATCAAGATAGTCATACCTGTGTTGTCGTAGAAGCGTTCCATGACATTACCAAAATTATCATCACGGAAGTGTCTACTTCCATGACGATAAATCGCGCGTCACAGAAGTGCTTTCGTCAAGGGTGACCGACACGTGGCATCCACCGTAACGGAACGCCGTTAAGCTATCGGGTCGGGTTTTGGATCTGATAACCCGTTAACAGCCTGGACCAATGGGGATTTTCCACATGTAAAATCATCATTGGCTGGAGGAGACACGTGTCAGGTCCGCGTTGGCACAGGTGTCACTCATCCAATGGGCGAGACGCGCCTATGATATGTTGACACGTGGACCAGCCCATCTAGTTTAAATGGGCCGGCCCAACTGAAGGCCCACAAGATTTTGCGGACCATAATGGGCCGGCCCAGCTAAAGGCCCACGAGATTCTTGTGGATCATAATGGGCCGACCCAGCTAAAGGCCCATGAGATTTCGCCGACATTAATGGGCCGGCCTAGCTGTAGGCCCACAAGATTTTGAGGACCCTAGTAGGCCGGCCCATTAACTGGCTGCCATGTTTTGGGCCAAATGCCGGCCCATATTTGATCCGGTCCATTAATGGCATGCCACGCTCCGGGCCTAGTAGTGGCCCATATGAGATCCGGCCCGTTAAAAGCCTACCATGTTCTGGGCCAAATTACGGCCCAGATCAGGTCCGGCCCTTTAAGAGGCTTTGGGCTCAATTATGGCCCATATCAGATACGGCCCGTCAACTGGACACTATGCTTTTGGGCCCACTTGCTAAAGGCCCACTTAGTAATTCGGTCTGATATTAGTTTTGGCCTGTTAAAGGCCCGTTTAACATTTCGGCCCTATATTAATTTCGGCCTGTTAAAAGCCCGTCATATAGTTGGGCCTAACTACGGCCCGGTTTGCATCCGGCCTGCTCGCAGCCGATATCTAATTGGGCCAAACAAGGACCGAGACAATTTTGGCCTGTTAAAAGCCCGTGATTTGATTCGCACAATCATGGGTCGGGGTTCATTTCGGGCTGCTGCCGGCCTTGAGCTGTTCGGCACGTTTCAGGCCCAACCTACATCGTGATTGCATGACGGCCCGATTATGTACCGTAATTTTACGGTTTGGCCGGTTTACTCCGAAGACAGGATATATATACAGTAAAATAACTGCAGCATCATGAATAAGAAAAAACCTAGACTATACAATAAAGAAATTACGGCATATTACATCCACTGGGCATCAAAGTTCGCCACTATGATAATAAAGCACAAGCAGACAGCAGATTACATACACTGGGCATCAAAGATCGCCACCAGTGCAAATAAACACGCTGACAAAATAATATACAAAACCGACAGCACTTCAATAGAGGTCAAGAAAGGTTAGCCCTGCTGGGGAGCTGCAGCGCAAGCAGCTGAGCAAGATGATGAGACTACGCTTGTTCAACACTTATATCTTCCTCACTCTGAAAGAAAACAAGCAGACAAATGACAGGTTTTGCACATAAAAATATCAGTGCTGACAATTCATCACATTTCTTACTGACGAATAAAGTGACACAGTTTAAAATTGCATTAACACAATATGGTATTGTTCAGGTCAAGACATGGCAGGAAATGACATTGTGAAGGAGTTGGCAGCTTCACGACACCACTGGATTACAGATCAAGAACTCATAAGTATCAATGGTTAGTGTGCTGTCAATTTATACCATTTCAGATTGGCAAATAAAGAGAAGGTTTAAATAATAGTAGAATCATATGACATTGTTCATAGTTAAGATATTGCAGAATATGACATTGTGCTGTAGTGGGTAGGTTCACCACACCACTGGATTACGGATGAAGAACATAAGCATACATGTAGTGCAAAAGAAGATCACTTGCTCTGTATAGTTTAATTTATATGGTATGAAGAAGGAACTTGGTTGTACAACTGAAAACTTAAATTGAGAAAGGACAAACTTTTGTTTATGAACTACATAATAAACTTTAAACAAGCAATTTGATGCAAACACCAAAAATAAACAGCTGTTGCAGTCATGCCTAACCAAATATATACAACAAAGTTTGAAGGCTTGAGATGGACAAACTTACATTATTGGTTAAGACAGGCTCTATAAAGGCCTTGTCCATGCTGATGGGGGGGGGGCAATTCAAGAAGTTTACCACAGAATCTTCTTCAAAAGCATTGCCTTTATTCTACATTTTGTTAAGAGTAAATATAGATGTGATAATATACGAAAAAATGGAGAATATTTAAGATAAGATGAAGAGTGATGCTACATAACCAAGTAGCTATAAATGTAAGTGCAGCGATACACGCAAAAGGTACAGCCAAGAGCAATGCACAGCTAAACTTCTTCAGTACCAACCTTATGGTAAGAGTAAATATAGATCTGATGTGTAGAAAATGGAGGGCAAAGGAAAATAAGCTGCAGAGTGATGGTACATGAACAACTACCTGTCATTATAAGTACACTGATAAAGGACAACATGTACTTACAAGAACAATGCAGAGCTAAAAAACATTGGCATTGGATATATTCTACACTAATGTAACCATTCATACAGATCAGATAATTTGGAGCGAACAATTGATAAGCAAGCTATCATGCATACTGCTGTCACATAATGAACCAGGTATGTATGCAAGTACAGTGATACAGGACAACAGGTACTAACAAGAGCAAAGCAGCGGGCAACATATTTGCGATATCCTGTTGTTCTTGTCAAACCGGAATTCTTCTTTGAGCAGATTTCCTGCAAAAAAGATCCGTAAGGCACATGCGGAAAAGTAGAAGTTCAAATTGTCATGTGATTTCATAGACAGTACCTCATCCTGGGAAGGAGACCAGTGCATAACAAGGTTTTTCCATTCAATGTCTTCTAAATTTAGCACAGGAGACTTCATCGGAAATTCGTTAATAGACTTGCCATCAAAGTGTGATTTCCTCAGGTAACACCGATACTGCTGCAATGCTTCCTTGAAAAGCACAAGCAAGCTTTGCTCGTCATGACTATCCAGATTGACCCTCGCCTAGTTACAACAATGTAATGTAAATCATTGATGTGTTCAATCAGCAGAAAACAGGAAAATAATAACCATGAATAATAGCACTTACACGTAAGTTGGACAGGAAGATGTGAAAATGGTGTTTGTCTTCACAATAATCTTCCCATGATGGGAATATATGCACGTAGTCCCTAACAACATTGAAAGCATTGTCTTTTAAACTGGGAATAAATGGAATGGGGTTCCAATCTGCAGGAATTGGCCGTCTCTGCAGTTGGGATAGGTCTTCGGCCAATGGACTTGCTATACTTTTTGCTGGAGTGGGATTTTTCTGTGGTACAGCTGGTGCTATGGCAAATGAAATCGATATACCTTTTGCTGGAGTGCAGGTCCTGTGTGGTGGGGCTAGTGGTGTGGCCAGTGAAGTATGGGTACAGTCTGCTGGAGTCGGTCCTACGTTTTGTGTCACTGGTTGTACAGCCAATATAAGTGGGTGCTGTCTGATTTCTCCGGCACCACCACGTTTTTCAAGGACTTTGCTGGTGCTCCTTCAGGTTCGGCAATCACCCTCTTCCTTTTTGATGTCTGATGCACAAGAACATCATTTGACTGGAAAAACATGGTATGATGACAGATGGAATATGTATTGATAATGGATGGGCATGGTATCTCGACATATATGATGAGTAAACTAAGCAGATGGCGGTGCAACAAAGTAGAAGAAATGCAAGACAACATATGCAAGATACCCGCAATCAATAAAACATTGCCAAATTAGAACAGGCACCTTGATGGGTGAACAGGACAGGCCATCTGCCTTTGACTCCTCGAGGTTAGAATAGTCATTAGGATCATATTCTGAACAAGAATCAACTGGTGGGGAGCGTATGAGTTTCATTGCATCCAGAATGGCACTCAATGCCTTGGTGCCAATTTTGTAAGTCATTGCAGTGTTTAGCTTCAAGAGTGGACTGCTGCTAGTGCGACACAAAGCAGCTACATAGATCATAGTGTAGATATAACGGGAAAACCTTAAGCATCAGAGTAAAATCAGCAAAGTGGAACTTGCTGGAATATATGTGCTAGTATTGCCGGTACGGCTAGAAAGGCTTCGGATACCAGCTCTCTTCAAGTGAAGGCGCGGTACTGTTAATATCAGTGTAACTCTCAAAGGCGACACAGCTCCCCGCATTTCCTTGCTATTCTTATAGGATTCAAGTGGGCAGGCCACTACAAATCCTATTCCTATGTTTACAAGATCCTACGAATCAAAGAGGCGCAAAGTGTCCATCACAACCGACCGTATAGACCTCTACACTGCAAATGTCCCTGCTCTTCTTCAGTACAAGGAACATACTGTACTACTATCATACTCCCTCCGTTCCAAAATATAAGTCTTGGTAGAGATTTCCACTATGGATCACATACAGATGTATCCAGATACATTTTAGAGTGTAGATTCACTCATTTTGCTCCATATGTAGTCCATGGTGGAATCTATACAAAGACTTGTATTTAGGAACGGAGAGAGTACATATTAAAGAAGAACGGAAGAGGAACATGGTAAAGAAGAGCAAGCAGATTTTGGATAATAAAATGTTGGTTGCGCAGTGCCCACACGTGATGAACCAGAGCGCATTAAGAATGCAACTCCCAACTGTCTCTTGACCATTTCAGGCGGTTGGATGAAGATCCTACGTCTCCTAACCCTTCTTCTTCCTCGTCTCTGATTCTTCCCATACAGAACACCGCACGGGCCGCTGGCCGGACCACCGGCCCCCACCGCCTGTGTTCCTCCGCCACCCCCACCCCCACCCCCGCCCCAACCCCCACCCGCGTCGAGTTTTCTTTGTTCGACGAGGCCCCACAACCACCCGAGCCCCTTCGATCGCACCGGCGAACTCCGGCGAGCTCTGAAAAATCGACTGACCCAATTTTGAAATTTAGTCTACTGTGATTTAACTAGTGTGGAATATAAAAGGGGAAAACCATAAGCATTGGGAGTATAGTGTTGAGCGTGCCATGGCGGATCTGAAGGTGCAAACCGGACAAAGGCAACTTCGCAACCAAGACAAGAAATCAGAGTAAAGCAGTGGCGATCTATTTTCTTGCTGCGATAAATAAGTTGAGCAGATACGAAAGAGTATCGCCTCTGGTGCGGCGCCGTGTACGCATCTGCTGAGAATTTGACGGTGCTGCGGTAGCGATGGCTGTCGGCGGCGTGGAAGCAGATCTGGGAGGGTAGACGGTGCTGGCGGGGCGCGGTGGACGAGACAGTCGTAGGAGCGGCGCCGGCAAGGTAGACGACGGTGGGGATGAAGCGAGAGGACGGGATGCAAGATTCCGGTCCGAAGCCGTGGATGAGAGAGGTCGATCTCTTGTAATGGACGCGGCATCGGGGTATCAGCTCCGGCATGGTGGAGGAGGACGGCGGTGGATGGGGTGGCGGACGGCGGCGGACGGAGGAGGGTGGGGTGGAGAGGGTGTTTTGGCGCCCACGGAGTACGAATGGGGAAAAGGGAGGTAGAGAGGAAGGGGGGAACCATGTATTCAGGGCGCGCTTGTCTCAAATGCGAGGAAGTTTACAAACTTAGCCCCCATTTCAAATTTCTACTACATCACGGCAACATTAGTCGGTTGGGGATAGGACGGTAATCTCGCATACACCAAATATTTGCCGACGAGAGTTTGTTTTTGGCGCCCACCGTGTATGAATATGAATCGGGGAGGGAGTCGATTTCGGCCGAGGACACACTGTGTTTTGGCGCCCACCGTGTACGGGTGAGAGGCGGTTATGTCACGTTTGGGTGAAATTACAAACCTACCCCTATCGAAACCTATAGAAATCCAGCAGAAAGGCTTTGCGTGGCAGGGATAGGTAGTAGTGATTTCCATCTCGCAGATTTTGGTTTCGGGCGGTTACTGCGACTTTCCCCGCTTCGTTCAAATTTTGTAGAGTGCACGTTTACCGTGCCAACTCAATTCGAATCCCGTTTGTATTCTATTTTTTTTCGGGCGGGATCCATTTTCAATTGGAATTACATTCTATATACATCATTTTTTATATATACTTTCAAAAGCACAACACCATTTATACATAAATATGGTTTACAAATGGCATGATCTCAGATTCATAAGGTTGTATCCATCAATTTGGATTTTCAAATATTTGAAACCACTTTATGTTGAAATCCAATGTATGCATTCCTCGCTAACTGTCTCCAATTAATGTGTGTTTCATGCGGTTTTTTTACTTCTCGAACATGTATAATGTGTTTCACACACGCAACATATAGTGTAATCCCGTTTAGACATTAATTGCATATAAACCATGCATTGTTTGTAATTGAAGAATCTATGGATCACCAATATTGATAAACTATATAACATTACACGTGTGCCCAAATTCAAATGAATATGCATGTTTGATACACCAATTTGCGTTATGATATTATTGATGTCGTGATCTCCAGTTTAAATATTTGAATCCCCTTTAATCCAGATATTCGTCTCATATAGCTATCACTCATGCTTATATAGGACTATCTCTCTGGACCTATACGCGTTCATCGTCTCTCAGGTATCTCTCGTGCTACCTGTATGTCGACAATGATCTTTTATCTTCGTAACACACTGACGGTACTCTCTCCCTCGACCTTCATCACTCTATCTCTCTCTAAGTATATCTCACTCCCTGCTATGTGTCTCTAACTATGATTCTCCATGTGGAATCTCTTTCTCTCACACAAACACAAAACGCTGTCTCCCGGGGTCTCATTTCTCTCTACTATTCCCATGTGTGCCACTCGCACACCCCTCATACAGAGATGTCTTTCGCTCCTTAGATATGAGAACCTACGACTCTTCCTCTTCAATATCTCTTTCTCACACACAAACACAAACTCTGTCTCCCAGGGTCTCATATTTCTCCATTGTTCTCTTGTATGTCGCTCACACACACCCTCTCTCCCTAGAGATATCTTGCGTTCCCTCATATGTCTCTCTAGCTATCACTCTTGTTGTGAAATATCTTTCTCTCTCGCAGACACAAAACTCCGTCTCTTTGGATCTCATTTCTCTCTGATATCTGTTTGTATGTGACTCACATGCACCCTCTCTCTATCTCTCTCACACCCACACACATAACCCAGCGTTCTGATCCACTCGACTCCTATCTCTAACGCACACTAGCTAGCATCTTTATCTTTCTATTTATCTGTTTCTCCATCAACCTTCTTTCTCGCCCTCACTCTTGATTCCTATCACGCACACTACATATGTTTCTCTCTACATGCAGTCAAGTGCCCTCTCACACACATATATAACTTCACCCTTTGAACCACCCGACGGTCATCTCCAACACCCAAACAAGCGGATGTCCCTCTAGCTAGCATCTCCATCTCTGTATCTATCTGTAGTTTCTCCATCAACATTTCTTTCTCGCACGGAGTCTTGCTTCCTATCACCCACAGTATATATGTCTCTCCATACATATGCATTTATAGGTTGGTCTCTTTTGCACAATCGTTGCGCCTCACTCCCTCTGCTCGCCATAGATGCATGCTCCAGCCCACGCCACTATCTCTTAAAGACAAAAACACATGCCCAATTGTCGGGCCTTCTTCCCTGCATTCTCACATGCATGCATATTGTCATACTGATCCGTCTCTCCCATGTCATATATCTTATGACTTATGTCTTCTTTCTTTTATCTCGATCATGCGCGCGGACACACACACATATCCCACGTATACATGTATACCTCTCACACATGCACGTTCAAGGTCTCTATGTCTCCATACGTTTAATTACCGTCAATCCTAACGCCACATCGAATCGTTCTCCTCTTTTGTGCACATAACTTCCGCCTGGATGGGTAAAACACACACTCACACTTAACAATCTCCTTCTAGATACCCCCCCGCCTCTCACTCTTCCCCTATATCCCCGAAACCAATAAGACCATCCCTTTGTTTAATTCCTGCCTACATGCACCATCGATATATAGTAGTCTTCCTCGATGTCTCTCGAACAAACACGTTCTCTCGAAGTCGACTCCTCTCACGCGCACACACCTTCTCTTCCCTCTCTACGGGCATTTTCTCTCTCGCACCCCATCGTTGGTGGCCTCTGCCATACACATCACCTCTCTATGATGAAGCCATGCACACTTAAATTACATCCTCCACAGAGGACCCCGCGACACACACACACACACCCGCACACACACACCCCACACACACGCACACTAAGACTCCATCTCTCTCTCTCACACACACACACACACAAACACACACACGCACACA